>NC_142929.1:106492582-106535082 GCF_046866305.1 Octopus bimaculoides
GGTTGAATTCTTTAGCTACTGAGCGGTGTATTGCCTCATCTCATCTAAACATGGAAACAATTTGAACTCTTTCTTCTACTCTGAAAGATAGAAAAGATACAAAAGATAGAAAATAAATTGAATAAAATAAAATAAAATAGAAAAAATGTCTCAATTATTCTTAATGAAAACCAGAATGGTGCGCCACTTCTGGGATACCCAGTATATGTGTGTGTGTGTATGTATGTATATGTATGTATATATGTATATATATAGTTGAAATTTACAGAAAAACAAAAGACGAAGACAGGTGTATGAACAGCAAGCAGGTGTATTAGTTTGGCGGTCGGGAATGTGAGAAAGTCTTTTACGTTTCGAGTCTATGCTCTTCAACAGAAAGGAATAAGAGAAAATAAACAGAGAGAGAATAAAAAACGTATGGATTTAGCAATCAAGCATGGCTACTCTGTGTGTGTGTGTGTGTGTGTGTGTATTTCGATATTCTTTATTGTCTAGTTGCTCTCAGCTTAGCAGTTAACCATTCGGAGTGGTTTTTACTATACAACAGCACCATCGAGCTTGTTAATGCCACCATGAATACTTTCACCTGAGGATTGATATAAAACTCGAAAGTACTTGTAAAAATGTCAAAATACAAAATGAAATGTGAAAATCGGACACACACACACACACACACACACACACACACACGCGTATATTCAATTTCGGCGAAACAATCAGTTTCATCTAAGCTGTTATCATGTTTGCTGAATTGATATTTAATGCACTAATCTTATAATTCTAAAGAGAACTGACACAAGCAGGATACTACAGAACAGTAACCAATACTAAAGGACTGCTATATCTGCCATTTCTATAAATATCCTTATATTAAAATCTATATTCATTTACATAATATTGAGATTTCTATATACTTCTATTTATATGTAACATTATGTTGAATAATTTTCCAGACACACTGACACCATCAAATTATCTTTCCTTATCAGATGACTGGTTTCGTTATACATCAGCAAATGGATATTTCATCTTGTTCACAGACAAAACATATACATACACAGACTGCTCTGTGTGTGTGTGTGTGTGTGTCTTCTCCCTCTCTCCTTCTCAATTATTCCCTTCTTTTCTTTTAGTTTCAAATAGCATAAATAGCTGACTTTATAATTTGTTGTGTGAAATGTTTTGAATGAGATGAAATTACTGCAACCTGAAACGAGTTGCCAATACAGCGAATGAAGAAAGTAAAATGTAATATCTCTCATGTCGAACAGTATATATATATAATGTATGTATGTATGTTTGGAGTCCAGGCAAATTCTACCATCAGACTGGTTCATGAATGTTCTTAAACTGATGGCAGACTTGACGAATAGTCAAATAAATAAAAAGTAGTTTTTGACAACAAACTAGGTTCAAATTCCGTTTTTAAAGGAAGCGTGGTCGTGCGGGGTGATATAGACGGTTGAATTGATCTACAGTACTTTAGTTTTATCGATTCCCTTCCATCAGCTTAAGTATGTGAGTGATCTTTGACATGTAATAAGAGACAACTGAAAGATGTTATAGAAGTCATCTGTAACATCTATATCTCCTCGACGAGGCAGAAAGGAATCTCAGTCAGACATGGGCAACTTTTTTCCTAAGAAGCGGGCCGCATGAGGCATGGATGATCATCAGGTGGCCAGCACTACTGAAAAAAATTCGAGGTAATTCTCCGTTAGCATGCCAAATCTTTCGTATCACATCTAACAGTCTTAATAAAAGACAAGGGCCCATTGAATAGTACAGTTTTTAGATGCTCTATCTCTGAAAAATAAAACGGAATACCAAAATATTATTGATTATAGGTTTGTTTCACCAACAATGGCCAGGGGCTAAACACAACCACCTCAAACACATCTCAATGGGCCAATTCAGCTAGCTGTGTCATGAGAAAGATATATCTCATAGCAATACAGACAATATAAGCAGCAGATATTGCATAATGTATAAATGAAGAAGGCTTCTTTTAGTGTTAAGCTCAGATTTTCCTATCGATTGTACAATAATGGAATGTGTACAAACGTGTATCTATAACATATTTCTTCCTTCAGTCTACTACTCCTCTTCCATCTCCTTTTTGCTATTTATATTTATGTGAATGTGGTGCATGTTATTATGTCAGACTTTACAAATAGAAACTAATATTTTTGGTTGATATTTGCTAACTCTATTTTTCAAAATTTGCCCATAAATAGTCGTTTAATTCCATGTGAATCGCAGATATCTCCCTTGAATCATTATCATGTCCTTTAATAGAGCCAGCTAATGCAAATGATGCTTATTTGTTATTCTCCCAATCGCTAACTTCGGCAATTTGCATCTTTCGTATTACTTCGTTTGTTTTTGTAAACGCTTTTTTGTAATACGAGCTTGAATCGAAGATACTGTCTAAAACCGATATTTAAAAAAAAAAATTACGTTGGCACTCATTGTTATCGAATCTACTTGAATAAGAAGCAATTTAAGTTGGTTAGATTTTATCTCGGTTGACTATTAAACGTTCTCATATAACTGATAAATTAATCGTGGTAAAAGCAATATGGCGATTGGTGACTCCTATCAACAGAATAAATTGATGGTATAAGAATAAATTAATTCATAAATCCAATTAAAAATCGATTGAACTTATTATTCTGAAGATAACTACGGCTTGTTGTTGGGATTGAACTGTAATTATCAATAGCTACCATGCTGATAAACCACGTAGGGAAAACTACTAACAAACTCATTTTGCACCAGAGATAATAGATTTAAGAATTTATAATCAGAATGTTTTGTTAGCTTTATATTCATATGTAATTTAGCTGCTGAATTAATTAATTCTGTATTAGAAAATACATGCATTCTTGCCATAAAATAGCTGTGAAGATATAATTAACCATGAGAAGGTGTGAAAATCCAGGAATCAAAATATCACACTTAACATTTTCTGTGTTTCTATGGACTTCGATACAGTCAATGTTGCATGATGTATAGTTAGTTTCAAGACAATATATAACAGAGGATCTCTAGATGTCTTTCTTTTGAGCTTTTCTTTTCCAGTTAATTCCAGGTGTTGGAAATTTTAAGAATGTCCATTGGGGTAACAACGACAAGAGATTATTTGTCTTTTTTATTTCCTACATACCAGCAAGGATAGATTTCTTCCAATCTTATTCGCAGAATGATGCTACGAACGTTTCTGCTTTAGACACAAGGCGACTATTTTAGAAGAAGGTAGTTGGTTAGTCGATACTATCGATTACAGTACTTGATTAGTATTATATTTTATCGACCCTGAAAGAATGAAAGGTAAATAAAAAAACATTTTTTTAATGCTCTAATGACTACGCCTCTAACGATTCCGCTAAATCAGTGTGATGCAATAACCAGAACGTGGCTTGCATACATTTTCTGATTCAGGCGCACGATCAGCAACCCTAGAAAAGGGATGTAAGTTGATAGTAGGGTGGAAGGCACCATGCATTGACATTGTCTTTCAGGTAGTGCGATCGAGTTGGTTAATCTCTGCTTGCGTCAATTTCAGGGTGAATGCACTCTAGCGGACTACAGCAACAGCCCATATGTTGATGGCAGTTCCTTGAGTCAAACTCCTCTCGAAGTCAGAACTCAACAGGAGTGGAAATTAACCAACTCGTTCGCACTACCTGACAAACAATGACAATGTATGGTGCCCTCCACCCTAAGGCGAACGTACACAGGCTCTACATGAAAAGGTGTAAAGATGGGCGTGGGCTGGTTAGCGTACGGGAGTGCATCAGCAGTGAAAGAAGAAACATGGCAGAATATTTGGTAAATAGCAAACGAGATCTGCTACAGTATGCTACTAATGCAGAAGGATCTATCAAATATGGACTTGAGAGTGCTAATGAATTCCGATCACGAATAACCAACGAGAGAAAAGAAACTCTACTCCGCATAGAATTACATGGCCCGTTCCACCGTGAAACTAACCAGGTAGCAACATGGAGGTAGCTCAGCAAGGGTGACCCTAAGAAAAGAAGACTGAAAGCCTAACCATCGCTGCCCAGGATCAGGCAGTGAACACCAACTGAGTGAAAAGGGATATATACCATACAAATGCAAGGAACCACTGCATAATGTATGGGAAGAGGGTCGAAAGTCTTGCGTAGAAAGAGTATAAGCGCAGACACGACAAGGTTCCCCAGAAGTATAGATGCAAGGTAACGAGTGTTTGATACCAACATACACCAGAAAAGGTAATGGGCGAAAAGGGAAAGGCAAAATCCTCTGGGACTTTGACTTCCAGACAGACAATGTATTAGGACACCGAAGGCCGGATATTCTTTTTTACTCTAGGCACAAGTCCCGAAATTTTGGGGAAAGGGGGCCAGTCGATTAGATCGATCCCAGTACGCAACTGGTACTTAATTTATCGACCCCGAAAGGATGAAAGGCAAGTCGACCTCGGTGAAATTTGTACTCAGAACGTAAAGACAGACGAAATACTGCTAAGCATTTCGCCCGGCGTGCTAACGTTTCTGCCAGATCGCCGCTTTTTGTAAAATATGGAACGCTTCACGAATTTGCGTGTCATCCTTGTGCAGAGGCCATGTTAATCTTCTCTGTATCGTTCCAATTTTAGTATATGTACTGCTGAAGCAAGTACACCGAAGGCCGGATATTGTAACCTTTAGGGACACACACAAGAGTGCCTAATAATCGACATGAAAGGAAGAGAAAAGATTGATAAATATGGAGACCTGAGAATTGGGATCGCCAAGGTGTGGCTGCTATGAGAGTCAAACATAAAAGTTGTCTTTCTTGTCATCGGAGCATTGGGTTCAATACAACCTAACCTGAAGAAACATCTGGAAATTTTAGAAATACCCTACAACCTAGGTGTATTGCAAAAATCGGAATTACTTGGAACTGCACGCATATTGCGTAAAATACTGTCTGTCTGAAGTTCTTGTGACTTGACAGACAGTACAAACCCCCGGTAGACACAATATCTTCAATCAACATCAGGATACTGGATACTGTGAGACGTCTTAAATAATAATAATAATAATAATAATAATAATAATAATAATGTTTTCTTTATTAACCACTAAGGGTTCACAAAATCATTGGGGGCGGTACAGGATAATATGATGTGGGAGCACATAAAAGGCGTGCAAAAAGTAAAAAATAGTAGCATGCTCAGAGTAGGCCCGATCACTCAGACCATTCTTGCAACCTTCACCTACCTTTTAACAAGATTGCTGGGAGGTATCATTTCCCTCTCTACCCTCATTTTCCTTTTCAAGAGAGCCATGAAAATGTTGATGAGGGCTTGGCCAAAGAGGAAAGTATCTGTTTTCAGCCCTAACTCTCGGCGCCGATTTGCTCGACTAAAGGCGGTGCTCCAGCATGGCTGCAGTCAAATGACTGAAACAAGTAAAAGAATATATATAACAAATACGTGTAACAAAATAGTGAATGGAGCTGCTATACAGATTTACTTCATCCTTCCAATATCTGCCACAAGAACCCTGGTATTAAGTGATCATTGGTAGTCCCATTTTTTATACTTCCTTGGATATTTCTTTGTCAGATATTTGACTCAGTGTGGCAGAGTATCTGAATTGCTCACTCCCAACGCTGCTTTATGATTATATTTTCTGTAGACCTTTACTTCGTTATCGTTTAACCCAGTCAGCCTTAATCAAGCAGATCAAAGGCATTCCAAGGTGATAACCCTTCCATTTTGTTTTTAAAATATTGTGTCTCCAGCAGCTTCGTTGTTACATTTTCACTGGTTGGTGCATGAAAAGGTAACCCGGATTCCGTAGTATAGTGTAAATACAGAAATAAATTTACACACATGAAAAAGCACCAGGCCCTTCGTTTGCAAGTGTCATCGTGTTATATCGCCCGCTCTTAACTGCTGAACAAAGATGGCGCACAAGTCGACTGTTTGCTACGTTATCCTCACCGCATCATCACCACATTAGTTGACTGTAAGATTGCATTGAGTGAACAACTCTAGCCTTTTCTGCTAGATGACATACTCAATGGCGGGATGAGTGGAGATTGTGAAAGCGCGTGATAACGGGTACTCTTAAGCAAACGCATGACATTTTTGAAGTCAAATTTCCGGGTAAAAGCTTCCCGGCAAAAAACAACAATACAAATGTTAGTTAAGAAGTGGCGCGCCATGGGGTCAGTGCACACCGTCCCAAAAGAAAGAGATTCTACAGTTCGAACGCCAGAACATTCACCAAAAGATTACTTGAAGTTTAAAGAAGTCAATATGTAAATTGGCGTAACAGTCTCACATAAGTTGAAGCCATATCATTTCACATGTGTACAACAACTGAAGCCTATTATATAGGGCTAACCTACAAACAATTATTGAAATACACGTCAACATGTACATTCTCAATGTAATGACTTGTTCTTTATACACTTAAGCCAATGTCGCGACCAGCTGTGCATTCCACAAAGACGAATTTTTTCAGTAATTTATGAGAACGAGTAAATGGATGTTTATAAAGAATCCTCGTCTTTGTCTTAGCTTTTGTTTTTCTTGAACTGATACTTATAACAATGCTCTCTGAAATCACATGACTATTCGCTTCCTGACCTTCCTTTATTAAGACAGCCTGACGTTATATGAGAAAGATTTGGCTGTTAAATCTAACACATTAAGTGACCACGTAGAAGCTTCCACATTCAAAGATCACAATCTGCAGGGACATGGCTAATGAGAAGCACTGGCATAAGGGTTGCTAAATATTTCAAAAAATCATGTTTGAAAGCGAAACGTAGGCGTCCAGGATTTTTCAGTTCCCACAAATAACTGGAAAATGTGACTTGAGTTGATTTCATGCATGTTTCTGAGCTAGATTGCCATAAACAAATGACAAAATCTAGTTGTGTGGTCTGATTAAAAAAAAAAGAATCTAGGAAATTATAGAAGAAGATCAAGAGAGGAAGAGGAACATATATCAGATATTGGTAGAGGATTACCGCAATAAAGGAGTTTTGCCGGCGGAAGTTGATAATCAAACGTTTGTAGATCGTACTCTGAGTATGACCTATGGAACTTTGGAATTTCAGGAGCTCGTAGAAGAGCTATCAAGAACAACGTAGAGTCTGTTGAAAAAAGTGTCTAGATGGCTCTGGATGAAAAGCGCTTATCGACAGGGCCAGTAGAATGCCGCTTGAGCACTGGCCTAGGTCTTGATCAACCAAGGTTGGGTCACCTGGATGAAGGTTATATGTTATAAGACCCAAAACATCCAGTAACTTCAGGATAAAATACTAATAATGTGTCCAAGCACTGCATCCATAAATGTCTGTTGAGCTAGATATCTAAATGTCTGTGCTTATAAGAAAACAGGAGCTACTCGTGAAAAAGAAATTTGCGAATATGAGGGTTTCAGTGAGTAATGTAAGAATGGGGACGGGAATCACTACTGATGGACTTATTGTTTGCCTCCTTCTCAATCCTCATTGAGAAGGATCTATGGTTAAAGACGTTCCAACCGTGGCCAACTCGTCTATTTTCAGACAATATAGGATTGCATTTTTTTGTTCTTTCGTCAATATTGTATATCGCACGCACACACATACACACTTGTGTAGTTATTTGTAGAAAATGAAGAACGCGCAGGGATAACAATAAAGCTACATGCACTAACGCAGCTGGACGTAGGGCGGCATGGTCGTTCCGCCACGTTTGGGTCTGCTGTAAAAATATGTTTTTTTGTGGGGTCTGGGGCGGCAAACGGAAGGGGCGCCCCGGGCGGCACACACTCTAGCTACGCTAGTGGCTACATGTATCATTTTCCTTTTATTTCCCACGCTCTGCCAGAAAGGTGGTCCTTTTCCGGTCTAAGTGGCACTAGAATTCAAAGTAATCAAATAACCCATATTTTTTAAAAAAGGCTAAGTATAGGTTTGAAAATGGACAGTAGATACACGAAGAGAATATTATCAAGTTTCTAAAAACAAAAACAAAAACAACAAAAAAAAGCAAAGAAAGAATTATATATAATAAATGGCATAGGTATGTTTGTGTTTGTAAAATGAATCACGTGATTCATGTGTCGCAGAAAAATAGTGATATTTGTGTGTGTGTGTGTGTGTGTGTGTGTGTGTGTGTGTGTGTGTGTGTGCTCGTGTATTAAAGTTCCCCTTAGTTCATATGTAGTGTAAACAAGAAAAACTGCTGAGAAAATAGAAAATATTGAGAAAAGAAAATAACACACATGGTTGTAACTTTGGGATGTACGGCAAATTTCTCTCTCATTCAGCTTAACATACCTTTTTATTATAAACAGCTGACAACGTGAGTGAACGAAAAGCTGATTTTGAGCTGCATATTGCCTTTGCTATATCCTGGCTGAAACGAGAGTGCAAATAAAGCAGTTTGGTCATGACTGCCGAGTATTGATTACAAAAGTACAAAAATGTAAGCTCTGTTGGGTTCAGCTTTATATACCTAAAATGGTCCAGTAATTGGTTGATAAAATTAGCGAAAAAGAGTGTTTATATTTCATAGCAGTATATTTCATAGCAGTAATTGTTTTCACCTCAAAAGACGTCAGTGATTGGTTGAAATTACCGAAATACGACAATTTTTTGCATGAAATAACTTCGAATACAAAATTTTTTATCTGTTCTATAACACAAAATATACAAGTATACGAAGTTTGAAAGTGTTTCGGTACCAAAAACACTACTTAAAACATAAATGAAAAGTGGTGCCCGTCAATTCAGAAAGATCCGAGTGAAAAACCAAAGCGCCATCTTCCTGCATGAAGTCGCTACACATATATACAAATAATTGAAATACATTTGTAATACATTTATAGTTTAGTGGCGCCTAATACCAGTCGCCATTTTGGAGGTTTATCCACGCATGCGCAGGGACTAGTCTTCCGGGAGGAATGCAGGAAGTCCCTAATGCGCATGCGTGGTCATCCAATATCCAAGCGTTCTCGCGTCTCTCTACCTCTTTTGCTCGCTGGACTTCGTGGAAGCTAGACTTCACAACAGCAGCTCTCCGTCGACTCTGCAATGGATCCACATAGATAACCAGAGAGGAGAAAAATGACTTCTAACCACGCGACTTCATTGACGGCGTCTCATCTAACCAAAAGGCGACATGCTACCGAATCCCCTCCTAGTGTGAGCGGAATTCTTCTGTAATAAAATATTTGTTGTGCTGTTTAGTTTAGAGTCTGCATTCCGTTTTCTTCCTTAAGAAATTTAATGTACGGAATTGGGATACACAGGATGGTGTATGTCCACTTCCCTACAATAGCATAGAGAAATCTAAGAAGAAATGTTAACTTTTAATGGAGGATAAATATTTAGGTGACATATCATCTCTCTCCGAAGAAGGATTAAGCCCGGAGTGTTAGACTTTTTCACGGTATTATATTATTGAACGAAGTGGATCTTTTCTGTTTGGTTGCCAGCGTAAATTTTCTGCTCGAATTGATCAGTGTAATGATACACTTTTATAGGCTAATTAATGACGTGAAAGTAATTTTCGCTATAAATCAATAAATAAAGAGTTATTAATAATTAAAGTTAGAACATTTTGGTAATTTTAGCCAATCGTAAGCCACAGACACATTCATGTCTGTTTCGATTGTAACATGCGGAAACAGTAAGAACTCTTTTGCCTGTTGCTATAGTAACAGCCGTTGAAAAGTCTTTTATTTGTGAGAAGTACGTGTTGACAGCAGTCTTTGAAAAGTCTTTCATCTGCGAGGAAGCATGTTGACAAATATTTGTTTACTCGTTTCTTTTTGCCATTGAGTATTGAGGTGGTAGTGAGGTGTGCCAAAAATAACAGCTAAATAAGATTTTTTGGATAAATCTTTTAAATTAAAGTTTATTCAGGTGTACTAAAAATAACAGCGTAAGAGTGGCTGTGTGGTAAGTAGCTTGCTTACCAACCACATGGTCCTGGGTTCAGTCCCACTGCGTGGCATCTTGGGCAAGTGTCTTCTACTATAGCCTCGGGCCGACCAATGCCTTGTGAGTGGATTTGGTAGACGGAAACTGAAAGAAGCTTGTCGTATATATGTATATATATATGTATGTATGTATGTATGTATGTGTTTGTATGTCTGTGTTTGTCCCCCCAACATCGCTTGACAACCGATGCTGGTGTGTTTATGTCCCCGTAACTTAGCGGTTCGGCAAAAGAGACCGATAGAATAAGTACTAGGCTTCCAAAGAATAAGTCTTGGGGTCGATTTGCTCGACTAAAGGCGGTGCTCCAGCATGGCCACAGTCAAAAGACTGAAACAAGTAAAAGAGTAAGAGTAAAGAGCTAAATAAGATTTATTTACATGAAAGAAAATTACCGGAGACATAACACGTGTCGTTTACAAATACTGCCAACACGTGTTGTTTTCAGGATATTGACGACAAAATGTGCAGTCACGCACAAAATGACAGCTTCCAAATCTTGTTTCCTGACTGGGTGAAAATATCAAACTTTAAACCTCTACAATTTTTTTAAAACATTTTTCTGGAGAAAATAAAATAACTCGGATCTATTTCAAAACGGGGCACCAGTTTTCATTTATGTTTTATGTAGTGTTTTTGGTACCGAAAGACTTTCAAACTTCGTATACTTATCTATTTTGTGTTATAGAACAGAAAAAAATTTTGTATTCGAATTTATTTCATGTAAAAAATTGTCGTATTTCGATCATTTCTACTAATCACTGACGTCTATTCAGTTGAAAACAGTTAGCGCTGTAACGGTGTATATCGTATTAATCCCCTAACCCTAACCCTAACTAAACTGTTAACCCTAACCCTAACTCTAGAATCCGAACTCTAAAATTGTTACACACATAGATACGCACAGCGTAATTTATTATATAAACAATATATGCGTATAAATTACGATTAAACCGGATGAAATATGTCACAGGGAATAACATTTTTATGACCGCCCAGCAGTAACTCTATTCAGCTGAATAGACGTCAGTGATTGGTTGAAATTACAGAAATACGACAACTTTAACATGGAATAACTTGCGATGTACGTTTTTTTTTGTTAAGAAGACTAAGAGTAAAAGATGTTTTATATGACACATTCTACCAGTGTCCCAAGTTTCAAAGTGTTTCGTTAGTGTTTCGTTAAGAAAATATTGGTGCCCCCGTTTTGAAATAGATCCAATAACTCCAGCAATTCAGTTTGGGAAAATGTATTATTGTGCCAAATTTTAGAATTTTCGGTCAACTTTAATTTTTGGAGCCGCTGGCAACCAAACAAAAAAGATCCAACGAAGTAATATTCTTTTCTACTCGAGGCACAAGGCTCGAAATTTGGGGGAAGAGAGGGCCAATTGATTAGATAAATCCAGTATGCAACTGGTACTTAATTTATCGAAGGATGAAAGGCAAAATCGACCTCAGCGGAATTTGAACTCAACGTAAAGACAGATGAAATAACTCTAAGCATTTCGCCCGGCGTGCTAACGTTTCTTATTTCTTTACTGTCCACAAGGGGCTACTCACGGAGGGGACAAACAAAGACAGATAAACGGATTAAGTCGATTATATCGACCCTAGTGCGTAACTGGTACTTATTTAATCGACCCCGAAAGGATGAAAGCAAAGTCGACCTCGGCGGCCGCCTTCCAGCGAAGTAATATTATTGTATTATTTGCATTACATTTTACCAACTCAGAACATCACCAGTTTACTCAGATTCTACTGTTTTACTATTTCATTTAATCATGTTTGGAGAGCAAAACGATTGAAAAGTCAGTTAACTAATTTAATGTTAACTAATTTAATGGTATACTATAATGGAACAACGTATTTGTATAGGAATATTGTAATATTCTATATCATTAGAGAAGAAGAGAAAGAGAGATTAGTATTACAGCCGTTAACGTTAAAGTTCTATTAACCTTTCTTCTTTAATGATAGAAACCGTAACTCTCCTTTCATATACTACTAACCTGGCGTAGGGTTAAATTAAACATAAGCTCAACATAAAATGGATTAACAGACTTTCTTGTCCGACTAAACATACATATATGCCAGGTTTCCCACAAGCAAGATACTATTCTCATATTAATATAATGTTTCAAGCTGTCTTATATATGGGACACTTTGTATGCGCCTGTATTGGTTTGTGTATGTTTGTGCGTGCGCGCACAAGTGTGTTTTCTAGATAGATGTTTAGTCGGACAATTTTTGAAGTGTCTTCCAAAATTTTATCCCTCATTTAGTTAACAACACATGGCTTCTATCTTGTCTTCTATCTTCAAAAGTCGAACAAACCACCGACATTTCAAATATGCACTTCAGTTCAGCTAACACTATTTATTTTGATGGAAGATGTTTGTTTAACAATCAAACCATTTGCTGACGTTAACGTCACTCTCATCGCCTGATTTGAGAAATCTTATTCACACGAAGCCAACGGTAGCAATGGCAGTGAAATATAGGTTTGTAAAATGGATGTACTTTAATGTGCTTTGTTCAACTAACTCAAGCTAGTTCAGAAGCTACTGCAACAGAATATGGTGTAACAAAGTTCAGCGTAACAGAATACCAACTATGTAAGACAAGTAAAGTTCATTTGGAAATATTCACAGACTTGATTTGTATATCTCGTATTACAGACTGAAACTTTCCTTGTTGTTAACAGATTATTAAAAACAAAATTTTCATTTATATCATTTAAACTATTGATAATTTTGCCTCACTCTCTCACGCATATTCTACAACTCTTTCTCTTCAACACATTCTTCCACATCGCTTTTCTTATATACACAATAACCCCCTTCCCTGTTTACGCAATGTAGGTTTTCTTTTTCTTTGTCATACTGTGCAGTTTTTTTTCTGCTTTCTTTCATGTACCCATGTACACTCTTTCTCTCAATATACTTTTCTCCACACGTGTAACATATTCATTCTCATATGCTCGCCAAATACACATTCTTGCTCTCGTACACTTTTTCTCTTTCACACATTCTCTTTTATGCACACACACTCTCATAAATTTATCATATCTATAGATGCTCTCCTATACCTCACACATTACACACTTTGACAGGCAAACTCGCGAAACAGTTTCCTTTCTTTCACTTCTTTCCTATCTTCCCAACTTTACAAGTACGTTCGTTCGTATGGACAGTTCAGTCATTTCTACTTGTTTTCTTTCCTTATTTTCCCCGCTACTGATTTCTGAAACTGTATTAATAATCATTTCTAATACAGGGAAAAGGCCAGAAATTTGGAGAGGGAAGAGTTAGTCAATTAAATTCGCCCCAGTACTAGATTAATATTTTATTTTATTGACCTCGGAAGGGGTCGATAAAGTTGATCTCAATGGGATTTGAACTCAGAACGTTAAGAGCTGAAAAATACCACAATGCCGATGCTCTAACGATTTTGCCCATCCATTGCCTTCTTGAAACTACCCCAGTTATATCCATTTGATAGATTGTACAGTCCTTTGTTCGGGATAAGTCTTTGTTTCATGAAACCTGTTTGTTGTTCTTTAGCCTCAGTTCAACTCTGATCATTATCCATGATCAAAAATGTTTCATCAGTGAAGATGCCATCAATTTTCTGGCATAGAGCATGCAAAAATACATTAACCAAGGTCTTTTCAAAGGCAGATATGATTGCGATTTCTTGCTGGTCGAATGATCGCGTACAACAGTGGTTGATAACACTGGTCTACAAAGTTTTTGGTGTTTAGGAAATAGACATCATCCGTTTACAAAATCGGTCTCCTGAATCTAAATATAACCTTCTTTTTGACCTATCAGATCTAGTTTTCAAGTTATTGAACATCCCTATAGTCACTATGTCTATATGTACGTCCAGTACGCAGTGTTTGTTACCTTATTCTAATTCTAAGTTTTTTTTCTTTTTCCATACTTTTTAGACGTTGCGGTGAACTAAGCAACAGAAAAATGAGCAAGATGTCCTCTTCAAGAAAGAGTTGCGTTAATTCTCCAAATGTGTTTTGTTATGCTTGTGGAGAATACACATTACCTGAAAATCGAAATTTTGTTACGTTAAATTTTGAAATTGTCTAGAGACGAAGCCTTAACACCAAAGCAGTGACTTGAAATATTTGTGAATTTGTAAAATTAAAGGGTCGTTATTTTTCTCAGCCCAGAAACGTCTCATACGTTCTTATGAACTTACAATTTGCCTCTGATACTAATTCTTGACGTAGGGGATCCTAATTGGCTTGTTCATACTTTTGGTTAATGTTTTTACGGTGAAAAAAGTAGTTGAGGGCTTATTAAATTAATCTTGTCTCTACATTTTGAGTACAAATTATTGGATCTAGTATACATACTCTCTTTTCGAGATCATTAAAATAATTACCAATAATACTCAAAGTATATCTCTTTTTATAAACGTGCAACGTTGGGTCAATGTAAGACATCAATAGAGAAATAATCCTTACATTTACTGATAAAATTTCCAGGCATCTAGCTTGTGTTAAGCAAACAAATTAAAATCTAATAGAGTACGTTATTTTCAGTGGCGCATGGTGATTGTTTGTATTGGGTGTGCTGGCACAACCCAATGTCACCAAATTTCAAGCAGGAGTGTAACAAGTTTTCCGTTAAGATTTGTGATTAAATTAATGAGTAAGGTTAATATTTATAATGAATTTGCTATTTTCGATGGGTGTGCAGCGCACACCTAGCACACGAAAAATATATGCCCCTGGTTATATTCTCAACGATTAGTGATTTGGTTACATAGCAAAACATAATTATTTTTCTTGGTTTTAAATCTTTTTAAACATTTCTTTTTATAAAAGAAATACTTACGGATTATCCTTTGGAAGGCTTTTTTAATTACCTCCGCCTTCGCTATGGCAGGAGGTATTGCTTTCAGTTGTGTTTGTTTGTTTGTCCGTGGACAAGATATCTCATGAAACGTTGGAGGAATTCGGATGAAACTTTCAGGGATGTTAGGCCTCGTGACTGGCACGAACTGATTAGATTCTGGATTATTTTTCTGTTTTTTTTACTTAATTTTTGAGAGCGGTCGGATTCATTTTTAGTATTCTCGTTTGTGAGAGCAGTCGAGTTTATTTAAGATATTCTCATTTTAAAAATCATCTCTGGTTACTCGTTGAGAGGACGCCGCAGTCGCCTCAGGTTTTTTGTAAGGTGTAGGTGAGTCATTTTTGCAGTGTGCACATCGTTTTGTTTTGTGTTGGTGTTTTAAAGAAGAACACTTTGTTAATTGTTTTGTGCTGCTTTGCAGCAATTTGTTTGTGCTTTCTCTCCTCGTTTGAGGAGAATTGGCTATGAATAGAAGGAAGAGTTTGTTTTATTTAGACCTTAGTGGGTCTGAATTGTCGTCATCGTCGGAGGAACCCGTGTGAGCAGTGATTAGAATGGATAGTCAATTAAAGAAGAAAAGTTTTGTGGAAGTTGCGAATAAGGAGGTGGATCTGTCAAAGCTGAAAAGTAATGAGAAGATGGTACACAGAGAAGGTGGTAACGTAAAGTTGTCGTAATCCCAGGAAGTAATAAAAGATTTGCAGGAAAGGACTATTGTGTATAAAGTATATTCCTTAGACGATAAGAAAATTGAAAACAGCCTTGTAGTCAATCTGGCAAGATATAATATATCTTGCCAGAGGAAGTCGATATGGAACAGTGGAGGTTCACTTTAAAAAGGCAGCCAAGGCAAAGCAACACGCTCGGCAACCCCATTAAGGACGGAAAGTGTGGTCCTCTTACCCACATGCCTTGGAAGGAGAGCTTCCAGGGTTAGATCTTTCATTACTAACCCGGCTGTAGCCGGCCGAAAAATTTTTTGGTTCATAAGACTAACCGGATCTATTTTAAAACGGGGGCCACATTTTTCATTAATGTTTTACGTAGTGTTTTTGGTACGGAAAGACTTTCGAACTTCGTATACTTATCTATTTTGTGTTATAGAACAGAAAAATATTTTTGTATTCGAATTTATTTCATGTAAAAAATTGTCTTATTTCGATAATTTCAACCAATCACTGACAAGTATTCAGTTGTTTACATTTACTCCTTTGGTGTAAAGCGTATTTAATCTCCATACCTTCGTTTTATTTGCTTTTTTCATTTTAAATTTGCTTTAACCCTAACCATAGGGTTAGGGTTAGGGTTAATTGTTTCAGAATCGTTTGTTTATGTAGTCGGCACTTAATGTATATCGGCTGAATGGACGTCAGTGATTGGTTGAAATTACAGAAATACGACAACTTTAACATGGAATAACTTCTGGATTTCTTTTTTTTTAAAGAAGACTAAGAGAAAAAGATGTTTTATATGACACATTGTACCAGTGTTCCAAGTTTCAAAGTGTTTCGTTAATGAAAAATGTGGCCCCCGTTTTAAGAAAGATCCGACTAACCCGGCCGTAGCCGGCCGAGCGTACCCATTGTTATTTAAATGTATATTTGAACCCAAATCTCGTTAGTACATTCGTTAAAACACCTGATTTCACTTTGCAAACAGTTGAGTTATTGTCTCCGACATTATTTGGCGTGATATTTGAACTCAGTGAATTTTGGAAGATTTTTTTCCACATTTTTTGCGGCGTTAATTTTTTTCAACTATGAAAATGGAGAGGAGTTTCATGCTATCAAGCAGTGATTCCGAATTTGAAGGTTTTTCAACAGAAGATATGGAGATATCGAAGAAAAGAATGAATGAGCTACAAAAGCACGTGGTGAACGATAATGAATCGGATATTTCTGTATCCGAAACTGAAAGCAGCGACGGCGACAGCGAGGATGATTTTACTCCAGAAAAAGATTAAAAAAATATTTTTATTAACAATTTTTCTGAGGAAACAGGGTCTACCCATAGTCTTTCTCAGGAAGCGAAACCTTTAGACTTCTTTTTCATGCTTGTTTGAAATGATTACTGCGGAAACAAACCGTTACGCAGAATGTTGACAAACCGGAAAAAAAAGATAGCTTGTGGTTTCCTGCAACTGTAGATGAAATACGGGCATTTTTTGCCATAAATATTATTATGGGTATTAGACAGTTACCCAGAATAACAAATTACTGGAGCGATCAGGAACCTTTTGGCGATGAATATATTTCCAGTATTATGAACGAGTACGATTCGTGAAGCTGAACCAATATTTACATGTTAGAGACACTAGCAGTACCCCCCACCCCCACCCAGTACGTGGAGAACTTAGAGACAAAAATTATGCAATAGAATTGATTAAGAACCCTTTCTTTAATTATGTTCCAAATATCACATTAATATGTTGATAAATAAAAAAGTTACAGGTGTTTAATGAGACTAGTCTAAATTCATGATTATTTTAGAATTTAATTGAAACTCATGAGGAGTGTATTTTGGCCAGAAATATAGTAACGAAAGGGTTAGGGTAGAGGGGATCCCATCCGAAATAGATGTGGCTTGGGTAGCAGCAGCTATTCTTTTGGGTAACGAAGAGGAAATAGCTGTTCTCCAAGCAACGAATTGGAAAGGACAAACATTGAATATAATAATATAAAGTTCGGTGGAAAACCTAGAAAAATTTGGTGGAAACAGTACCAGTTGGAGATGCGGTATTGAGAGTCAGGGTGGAGGGCAGAACCCTTCGATGTTTCAAATGTGGTCAGAAGGGGCACATTAGAGTGGACTGCCCTTCACTGACTGAGAAAAATCAAAAAGAAGTCAGGAAGGAACCAGAGAAAGCAGAGGAGGGGATATAAATAAATGAGACGAATCGTGGAAAGTGATAGAAAAGAAAAACCAGAGGAAGAGAAAGAAAGCTGGTCAGACTGAATGGGAACCCCAACCCACACCCACCCTACCCACACCTTCTCAGCCCCCACCTCCCCGCAGACACCAAACCCACCCCCATTCCCCTACGACACAAAAACAAACAAAAAAAGGCACTTAAACACAGGAACCCATAAACTACCCTTGTCACTGAAAGTTGTTTTGCATGTATGTTGTTTGAAGGTGTAGATGAGGAACTTCTTAACAAAGCAATGAGATGGAAGAAAAGACGAGTGTTAAGGGGTGGCATATATGTATTTTAACATCAGAGAAACAGAAGAATGAAATAGAAAAGTATAAAGGTGGGTACAAGTGTTGGAGAGTGAACTCTGACATGAAAGAGTTGCTGGATGATATGAAGTATGAGGAACTTATAAAAGAATATGGATTGGATATTTTGGAAGGTACGGAATTTAACGGAAAAAGGATGTAAGTGAAGCTACTCAGAGGTGGGGCGAGTAGCTTCATTTTCATTTTCTCATTCATTTTTTTCATATGCTGTCTTGTGTTTCTTTTTTTTTTCTTCCCCTTGTTTTGTGTCCCCACATGTTTCTGTATTGTCCCCTCTGTGTTTGCTTCCAGTGGGCAATAAAAAAATCAGGATGTTGGTGTTGCCTTGGCGGAGGTTTGCGCTCTCTGAGTGCTCTTGTTGTTATATGCTTTCTAAGATTTGTCGAACAGTGGAAATTGAATCCATAAATGTAAGTTGCTGAACTGGATCCCAAAGAATTAGTCTTCTTCTCTGTCATCTATGTCGAATTCACTTTCCTGAGAGAAAGCGAAGAAAATTAGCCAGAACATTATAACTACTTCTAAGAGTGGAGCCTAGTAATTTGAGATTGTTGCAATAAATTAGATTGGATATTTGTGTGAAGTTAAAGATGGTTCTGTTCTGTCCAAAATCGAGAAGAAGAAAAAAAGCCATGTTAAAATTCAAGAGTTCACAGTATATGTTATAGTAAACAATCTATGACTAAGATTAGGTGGTAATTGTGTAGAAATTAACAAAACGAAATAAACTGGTTGGCAATTTTCTGTCTAGATGAACTGAAGCAACTTCAACATGCAATATTTGCATTCAAGTATGAGCACGCACGCACACACACACACACACACACAGAGTAGCTGTTGTAATTTGGGACAAAACCTTTCAATAACAATAACCGGATGATAATGTTAAGCGGAAGATATAACAATATCTGGATTGAGATTCTATAAGCTGATAATTAATTTCTTTTAAATAGTTTCATTAATTTTCATAAAAGCTGTTTGATAATATCCACTGCGATTGCAATCAACACACTGGTGTCTCTACTCCCAGCACCAACATTCGATTCCATCACCGTTACCATACACTTGTAGCTAGTGCACTTTACTTTTGATCTCTGTGTTATAGTGGTTGTGGAGCGGTTTACTTAGAGATTTTGATGATATCCAATGCTTTGATTCTAATTTTTGAAGAGTTTAGATGCATTAATGTTGATAAGAATAAACTGATAACATCTGCGATTATATTAAGCGGCTTACACTAAATATATCTTAAATGAACCGAAATTCAGATTTGCACTAGGTCATTGTACTAGTAATGCTTTCTTCATATCAAGAGAAGTTTTTAGCTAAAAGTAAGCTTCTCTACCTAGCATTTGTTGATTTTGAGAAGGTCTTTACCAGAGTACCACGATTTGTAGTCTGGTGGTCTTTAAGAAAATTAGGTGTAGGTGAAGGTAGTGCATGCATAGAGATGCAGTCAGTAAAGTGAGAGTTGGCAATGAGTTCAATGAGGAATTGAGTGTGCAGTTAGGTATTTATCAAAACTTGTCTCTCATCCCCCTCCTTTTGTAGCTCTTCAGGCTATAGCAGAGGAGTTTAAAGTTTTGGCTGTCCATGATGCAGGTGGCCTAGTCATTATAATTGTCCATTGAAGACTTAAAAAAAATTTCAGACATAGAGTCCAAGGCTAGAATCAAGAGGCCTTAAAGTAAACTTAGAGAAGTTTTAGAAAGTAGGAGATTAGGAAATGTCTATGTTCAGTAAGCAGAAAAAGAGTTGGTAGGAACTCCATTCAGTGCACATGGTGTAAACTATGGGTTTACCAGAGAACTGGGATCACAGTCAGGTTGATAGTGAATAAAGGCTTAGTATGTGGCAGATGAGTGGAGACGCGTGGCTTAGTGGTTAGGGTGTCAGCACCATGATCGTAAGATTGTGGTTTCGATTCCTGGACGGGTGACGTGTTGTGTTCTTGAGCAAAACACTTCATTTAACGTTGCTCCAGTCCACTCGGCTGACAAAAATGAGTAACGCTGCGATGGACTGGCGTCCCGTCCAGCTGGGGAACACATACGCCATTGAAACTGGGAAACCGGGCCCATGAGCTTGGTTAGGCTTTAAAAGGGCGCATTTATTTATTTTTTTTATGTGGCAGATGTACAGGGGTAGTTAACAATGAAATAAATTCCTTTTGGATGGCTTCCATAGAAGTAGCTAACTTCTGTTACCTGGGCAACCTAATCAACTGTGGAAGAGGTTGCTCTGCAAAAATAGTAAACACGATAAGAACAAGGTGGAAACAGTCAAGGTGGCTATTAATCCCTGCTGGCAACAAGGTAATTCTTTTTCAAGTAAAGGGTATAAAATATGATCCTGCAAGTAGTGAGATGGCCTTGAATACAGAGGATATATAAAGTCTGGGGAAGAATGAAGCAAGCATGATCCACTGTGTGATGTTTATGTGTGTATGCAATGTAGTACAGGTATACAGGTAAGTTGAGAAATGAACTAGGTATAAGAGGAATCACATGTAGTGTGCAAGAGAGATGAATGCATTGGTATGGACATGTAATATATACAGATGATTTGTTGGCACTCCGTCACTTACGATGTTGAGGGTTCCAGTTGATCCGATCAATGGAACAGCCTGCTCGTGAAATTAACGTGCAAGTGGCTGAGCACTCCACAGACACGTGTACCCTTAACGTAGTTCTCGGGGATATTCAGCGTGACACAGTGTGACAAGGATGACCCTTTGAATTACAGGCACAACAGAAACAGGAAGAAAGAGTGAGAGAAAGTTGTGGTGAAAGAGTACAGCAGGGTTCGCCACCATCCCCTGCCGGAGCCTCGTGGAGCTTTAGGTGTTTATGCTCAATAAACACTCACAACACCCGGTCTGGGAATCGAAACCGTGATCCTATGACCGCGAGTCTGCTGCCCTAACCACTGGGTCATTGCGCCTCCACTATACAGATGATAACAAATAGGTAAAGAAGTGCCAGCAAATTCAAGTGAAACTGTAGAAAAGAAAGACCAATAGAGAGTTATGGGCAAAAGTGGTGAGAGCAGTTACCTGGATGCTCAGCCTAGAAAAGTAGACGACAAAGGAAAAAAACAAATAGTGAAATGCTGCATTGGAGAGGACCTGTCCAACCCATGCAAGCATAGAAAATTTGATGTAAAAATGATGCTGCCTCTGATGATGATGAATTTTCTTGTTGATTCTTGTGGATTCAGGCTACTACTTGACTTTCCAGATTCTTTTTTACCTCTAGGTTTAGCCTACCCTAATGAATTTAACTATGATTTAGAAAACGTGTTGTTTTTTAGTTTAAGGGTTTGGTAATGTTGATTATTTAGCTCTAGGTCAACCTTAGTCAAAGTAGGCTTACAATAAAAAGTTCCATTCTGTCTCTTTGTATATCTAGGCTGCATTGACTAATATATCTTGTTTTTAAAAAAGAAACAAAAGAAAGATAAGGTGTGATTTGAGAGAATTTGGCTGCTATTTCTAAAAATGTCAACTGTTCTCTTGTAGGCTCCTCTGATGAGGTAGTGATCGACGCCACACGTCTTCATGTATTTGCAAAAAAATAAAAAAAATAAAATAAAATGTTTTATCCTAAAATTTTTAGTTCTTAAAAAATATGAATCTAGTTGTTGATGTTATTTAACCCCAGGCCAGTAGGTCTCTCTGTGGAGATGGGGTGATACCAATAACGCTGTCAGTAATGGTGGCAATAGTAATAGTGGTGGTTGTAGTTCTGATAGTGATGATGGTTATAGTGGTAGCAGTGATAATGGTGGTGGTGGTGGTGGTGGTGGTAGCAGTAGTTGTTTAACACTAATTATGCTAAGGTAGATATCAAAGCTACCATAGCATTGTTCATTGTTCTCATTTCCCTCCCTACATGGTCTGGCTCATTCACTACTGTATGCACCAAAGCCACTGTCATAGTATTTCAAAAGAAAGATTTTAATTAATAATCAATCTTTCAGATACCAACCAATCTTTTGAACAATCTTTCTTTCTTTCTTTCGTTCTTAACTTATTTAACAGTCACCTGACTAATTCACACATAAACACGTACATACACATAAGCGCACACACACACACCAACACATGTAGACACACATTCTCTTAGACTAAGTCATCTGACCAATTCACTCAAAGATACACACACACACACACACACGCTCACATTATACAGAGACACATTGAAGCATGCGCAAATACATTTACAAACATGCATTACAATAGATAAACTTACTCGTATTTAAAAAACACATACAAACACTGAGTTATAAACACATACACGGACACAGATTGTCTAGGACAGAAACGCAAATATACAAAAAAATACACATATATGCAGATAGATACTAACACACACACACACACACACACACACACACACACATACACACACACAAGTAACAAACACATGCTCCAGTTTTAAGATGTATTTGTTTGATGTAAAAATTTTAATTGGATGTAAAATAATTATTTGAAGTTTAATATTACCAATACTATGTCATTGAAAAAAATATAATCAATCATAAGAAAGTGAAACAGAATCAGTGGTAATGGTAAAGCAGAACAAAACCATTGTGAAATATATGGGGGAAAAAAGAAATTGATTTTAGTGTTAAAACTGAATGTTTTAAAACCTAATCAAGATTGCAAATATTCATTTTTTTGTTGTCCTTCCATACTTCAGACATCATCATTATCATCATGATTATCATTATCATCATCATCTCTACCACGTCTTCCTTACCCATCATACCACTATTGCTATTTTTCTATTCAGTTTCATTTCCTACAACCAATATGTAGTTGCCAATCACTGTCTTTCTTCCATTTCCCACTACCCTACCTTCCCTCCCTCTTGCTCCTATCACTCTGTTTCCCCTTATGATGCTCATACTCTCTCTTCTGTCATCCTCTTGCTCAAGTTCTTTCTTGGTCATCACTCTCTTTTCTGTTCATCACTTCGGTCATGTTGGTCTTTGATAAATGAAGACAACATAAAACAGCATAAAACATAAGTCTTGCATGGAATAAAGCAACCTCCTTAGTACTGGTGTTACAGTAAAATGCACCCAGTACACTCTGTAAAATGATTGGCATTTCAATGAGCATCCACCCAGAGAAATCATGCCAAAATGAAATGTACCAATGAGACATGATCTTTTGACCTGTCTAGGAGGACAGTAACTCCAAATAAAAATTAAACTAGATTATGATGACCCATCCCCACCATGCCAGCTTGGAAAGTAGACATAAAATGATAATGATCATCATCAACATCATCACTATTATCACCACCACAATTGATGTCATAATTATCATTGTTTTGATAATAATTTTCTGCATAGAGGCATCAGATAGATGCTATTGTCGTCCTCTTTTTGTTATTTCATGAGCAATGTCTGAGATCTTCAGATGTAACCCTACTTCTTCCTACATCCTTCTGAATCTTCATTTGCCATGAGGATCATCCTTTGAAATCATAAAATTTCCATCTGGCACCCATCAGTCTGTACAACTATAGTAATTTCTCCTTTGTATATATATATCAGCTGATAGAAACTCACTTATATCCACCCTTACATGCAGGTCACCATTACCCTGTGAAAGTATGATGCTAGCATCATTTCTTTTTTGAACAAATCTTGCAGGGCTTGGAAGTAAAATCTTTCACATTCAGTTGTCCATACTTTACTATCATGCTGCATCAAACTTCTAATACATGTTTCCTGCAAACTGGTTTTCATAGAGAAAAAGTGGAGAAAGAGATGGAGATAGAGAGAGAGAGTGAGTGTGTGTGTGTTTATCACCAACTTCCCTAAATCTCTTGTAACACTTTCTTATTCCAGTTACTATGTTCAAATCACCAAGGTCAGTGTTTCTCACAGGACACCAGCCTCTACTCCTAAAGAGGTCTTCTGAAAATTGAAAAGAGCAGACAAATTGCTATATTTAACCCTTTAGCATTTAAGCTGGCCATATCAAGCCAAAATATTCTACCTGTATTATATGTAAACCAGCCAGATCTTGCCTCTTGCACCTACCTTACAATGTCATATTAAAAACAAACAAGTACATCATTGAAATCTCAAAGCTTCAAGGTAATTCATGATTAATTCAAAACAGTGTGAATAAATAAGCTTTACATTTGACAGAATAATCTGTTTGCGAAAGGGTTAATAAAAAGAGATAGTTTTAAACCTCATAAAACTTGTCCAATACCACAGCAAAGAAGAAAGAATCATATGGATGTTTTCTTGTTATGTACTTATTTATGAACTATTTAATATAGTGTATTTAGTATATAAATTATGTTATTAGATGATACTTAATATAATTAAATTGAAATGTTCAGAATATTTATTTATACAATGGATTAGTTTTATTTAGAAATTACAAGTGAAAATTGGATAAATTTGTGCCAGCATCCATGGTTATACAAGATAATTTAAATTAAAAATGTGTTTGGTTGAAAATAAAGTAGTTTGAGAAGAATAATATAAGAATGAGAGCTGGGAGAAAAATTTTTCTAAATCTTTGGCAAGCATGGATTTCTTCATGCTTTGCAGGGAAGCTTATAATGAAACTGAATCATGTTCAGAATAGCTTCCTCCTATAGTTCTTTACTGGTGGGTAAGTTGGTGCAAATTGGTCAGTACAGTTATTGCAAAAATAAGAGATATGAGTTCGATTCCCATGTGTACTGGGACCTGTTTTTTAGGTGGTGAGCTGACAGAATCGTTAGCATGCCAGGCAAAATGTTTAATGGCATTTCTGGGTCCCACTGCATGACTCCTTGGCTAAATGTCTTCTACTATAGCCCTAGGTTGAGCAATACCTTGTAAGTAGATCAAAACTTTGTAGAAGTTTGTACGAATAATAAAATAGATAACAGGAAACAAAATGTACACCACCATTGCCGCCTCCATCACCACTACCACCACCATCTGCAGCAGCAACAGCAGCAGTAGCAGTAGTAGTAGTAGTAGTTGTAGTAGTAGTTGTTGTAGTAGTAGTTGTAGTAGCAGCAGCAGCAGCAAAATTTTCTATTTGCTTTTTCAGGCTGGCAGAAATTGAGATTTAGTTTATTTTATTTCTTATTGCTGTGATAGTGTTTATGGCTGGGCACACCACTTGTCAACAACTCTTTTCAGTCACTTCTTATGATGTGCAGGGATGCAGTGTACTTTTTCTGAAACTGGGATTCATATGGCAAACAAAATAAAAGGTATTCATTGAATATATGGGTTCATTTTTTGCACAGTTGTTCATCTCATCATCATTGTCATCGTCATCATCATCATCATCATCATCATCATCATCATCACCATCACCATCACCATCATCATCATCATCATCACCATCACCATCACCATCACCATCATCATCATCATCATCACCATCACCATCATCATCATCATCATCATCATCATCATCACCATCACCATCACCATCACCATCACCATCATCATCATCATCATCATCATCATCATCATCACCATCACCATCACCATCATCATCATCATCATCATCATCATCATCATCATCATCATCATCATTTAACATCCATCTTCATGTTAGCAGTGGTTGGACTCATATTTTTAAAAACAGATTAAGGTGGCAAGCAGGCAGGATTGTTAGTACATTGGACAAAATACTTAACCCTTTAGCTTTTAAACTGACCATATCCGGCCAAAATACTCTACCTGTTTTATCTTCAAACTGGCCAGATCTGGTCTCCTTCACTTACCCTACAATATTATCCTAAAAATAAACAGTTACTTCATTGAAATTTCAAAGCTACAATGTTATGCATGACTAATTCCAATCAATATGAATAAATACTGTATACACTCGCGGGTAGGTTGCACTTTTTCACCAAAAATTTCAATAAAATTCAGGGGTGTGACCTATCCATTCGACATCACAGGGATCTGAAGTAGAAACCCAAGAATTTGGGTGTTTCAATCCTGGTAGAATTTAATAACTATATGTAAATGAATAAACACTTTTCTTATGTAACATTTTTTTCTATTCTGTTTGTAATTCTAAATGTTTTCCTTGTCAAGTTGATATGTATTGATTTTTTTTTGTTGAGTTGTTTTATCAATTAGACTACTTTCATAAAGCCACTTCTGCGAAAATGTTTTAATATTTGTAAACAAAGTTTTGAAATAAAGGCAAATATTTGATAATATTTAACAAATATTAGTTATATTTACATAAAAAAAAGGGCCATGTAACTCCTCAGATTATAATGCAACCTATCTGTGAGTCAACCACAAATACCTACTTTGACAACCCCAAACTAAGGGTGCGACCTATCCACTGGTGTGAATTATCAGCGAGTATATACTGTAAGCATTACATTTGATAGAGAAATCTGAATGCTAAAGGCTTAATGACATTTCTTCTGGCTCTTTCTGTTTTGAGTTCAAATTCTGTCAAGGTTAACTTTGCCTTTCATCCTTTTGAGATTTATAAAATAAGTACCAATTGAGTACTGGGGTAAATGTAATCAAATTACCTCCCCACCCACCAAAAATTGCTGGCCTTGAGTCAAAATTAGGATATTTTAAAGAAAGATTTATTCAGGAATGACTACATGCGCACAGACATAAAATTAAAATGACAATACTTGGTTTTTTAAGATGACTTTATTCATTTTAATACGATAAAAATAATAATTGCAATAATTTCTAGAGAAACAAAAGGAAACGTTTACAAAACCATATAGCAAAAATCTTCATCTGTGAAAAGTTAAATATATTATCTGCTTGAATATATGAAGGGCTTCTTACAATTATGCTCAGAATTAGGGCATATTTTCAACTGTATAGATTGTGTTCATACCCCCTATGATGTGGTCATCAACGTGGCAATGGAGTAACCATTTACCTGGGTTTTCAGGAACCATGACGATGGTTTTAAATGCACCAGGCCATAGATCCAATGTATCTTTTCTATGTTTGTAGTCTGTATAATGGAGAAATGTGTTGCCATGGAAATGAACAGAATGTATGTCAACTTCAGTTCCCAATCCTATTAAAAACCAGTAGACTTT
Source organism: Octopus bimaculoides (assembly GCF_046866305.1). Taxonomy (NCBI): domain Eukaryota; kingdom Metazoa; phylum Mollusca; class Cephalopoda; order Octopoda; family Octopodidae; genus Octopus; species Octopus bimaculoides. The sequence goes on from NC_142929.1 coordinate 106,519,773, forward strand.
ATCTTGTTTCACCATATTCAGACCTTTCAATGCTCCAAAGAGAAAACCATTAATTGCTGCAAAAGTGAAAAAAAAAAAAAAAAAAAGATTGTTTGTAGTATTTGTTTTTATTTTGGCAACTACAGCAATGATTGCTTTACATAACACTTATAATATTCATTCTGAAGATGGGTGTAAAAGCTATGAACTATGACATTAGCAAACTTGAACATCTTTTTATAAAATATTCTACTAATTGAAATGATTATTATGAGAAATTATATTAAATAGTGCAGAAATGTGGAGTAGATAAAAATAGGTTATGTTGTTGTTTAGCCCTAGGTCAACTTTGATTAAATGGACTTTTGATCAAATGTATTTAAGTTGTGACACCTATGACATGTAAAAGACACCCAGTATACTCTGTAAAGTGGGTGGTGTTAGAAAGGCATCCATCCACAGAAACCAAGCCAAAACAGGCAAGTGGAGCCTCATGTAGCACTCTGACTTGCCAGCTCTGATCAAACTGCCTAACTCATGCCAGCATGAGAAATGGATGTTAAATGATGATGATGATGATGATAGTGTATCTAAGATTATATTATCCAATATGTCCTCCCTTTTTTAAGATGAATATGATTTGAGGGATTTGCCTTTCTAAGCAGTTTGTACGACCATATGCATATTCTGATTTCAAACCCTTCCAAGGTTGACTTTGCTTTTCTTCTCCTCATTCCCAGAGTCAAAATAAAAGACCAGCTAAACACTAGACTCAGTGACAACACCTAACACTCTCCTCTCAAAATTACTGGCCTTGTGCCTAAATTAGAAACATCATCATTTTGATGTCCAGTTTTCCATGGATTAGATGGGATTTATTTCAAACAGATTTTCTATGGCCAGATACTTTTCTGTTGTCACCCTTCACCTTTTTCCAAGCAAGATAATATTTCCAATGTACTCACAGAATATAGGAAATGAATGATACTGCTTGTACAACAGTGACACTCATTTACAACTGTCACACTATGTCAAGCCAAGGACACAGACACACGCACACACGCACACACACACACACACACCCTCGCCCCTACACACACATATGTACAACTGGCTTTTTTCAGTTTCTGTCTCCCAAATCCTTTCACAAGGCTTTGGTCAGCTCTGGGATATAGTAGAGGATGCCTGAGGTGCCATGCAGTGGGACCGAACCTGGAACCATGTGGTTGGAAAAATAACTTCTTATCACACAGCCACACCTGCACTGTTGTTATTATATCATTAACAGTAATATTATTATTATTTTTAAGGTGGCAAGCTGGTTGAATTGTTTGCAGGCTGGTTTTACATTCTGGGCTCAACTTTGCCTTTCATCCTTTTGGGGGCTGATAAAATGAATACCAGAAAGGATTATTATTATTATCATCATCATCATCACCATTACTATTATCATTATTATTCCTTCATAACACAGGGTAGGTTAAAATGCATTGGAGTCCTTAGTCATCTGTCAAGTCACAAGAAGGACCTCAGATAGATAATATATTTCTTAAGATGTGCACTGCGCCCAATAAGGCTGCTTTTTTGTAAGACATCAATCATGCATGGAATTTCCAGTTGCCTTAAGAAGTCTTGAAGTTTCAATGGAATTAAGCCCAATGCTCTGATCATCACTGGTATCACTTTTAAATTACCCTCTTGTATTCCATACAGTCTTACCATTTCCACTTTCATTTCGGAGTACTTGGTGATTTTTTTCAACCTCTTTGCTCACAACGTTTATGTCATTTGGTATGGCTACATCAATGATCTGACACTATTTGTCTCTCTTATTCAATATGACAATATCTGGCTAACAGTGTTTGATTTACACGATTCATCTGAAAATCATTATCGCAGAGTACCATTACTTTTCCATCCTCCTGCATAACTTTATTTGGTACATGCTCATACCAGTTCTCTGTTACTTCATATTGTTATTTACGGCATAAGAGCCAATGAAGATACACATACACTTTATCGTGGTGGCATTTGTATTCTTATTATGCAAAGCTCTCACATCCACTTACCAAGTGGATCACATTTTTCACAGTCTTTCCACAGAGTCTGCATTTCTAGATGCCAGAAGTTTCATAGATGTTATACTTCACTGAATTAGTAGTGAGAGCCTGGTCTTGTGCAGCAATGATCAGGCTTTTAGTGGTACGCTTCAAATCACTTCACTCAAGCCATGCCCACGATGCTGTATTATCCTTAACGTTTTGTGTATTCCTTTCAAACTGTCCATTCTCATTTCAAGAAGGTCTTCTTTTCTCTTCTCCTCAACTCTTTGCTTAAACTCTGCCTTGCCCATCATTTCATCTGCATTTACACCCATATCCTTTGCTGCATATTGCAGCAGGTCTTCATCACTATTTATCAAATGCACGGCAAGAGTTCTCCTTTCACTCTTTATACAATGGTCTATACTAATTAGTCCTGTGCCACCATTCTTTCTTTTCATATACAATCTGTCTACGTTTGCTTTAGCGTGTAGCACTCTATGCAGTGTCATCAACTTTCTTGTCCTTCTATCCAATGTTGATATTTCCACCATAGTCCATTTGAGGATGGATGCACTATATCTGACCAATGCAACTGCCCAGATATTCATTGCGGTAATGAAATTTTTGGCATTGAAGTTGGATTTCAACACCATCTTCACCCTTTTTTGATACACCTCGCTGACCTTGACTTTCATTTCTCTGTGTAGAATATCATCCAGCTCCCAAATCCCTAAATATCTATACCCACTACTGTCAGGTTCACCCATGGTCTCTCCTGATGGTAACCACAATCCTCTGCAGGCTGCTTTCTTCCCTCTTTTCATATTAAGTACTGAGCATTTGGTAATCCCAAATTCCATACCGATGTCCTACCACACTTCTGGACTGTTTTGGTTAAGGAATCTATCTGTTTCTCAGATTTCCCAAATAATTTCAGGTCATCCATAAACAGAAGATGGTTCCATGATGGGTCTTTCTTCCCACATCAGTAACCCATCTTAACTTTCCTAAGTGTCATTGTTATGGGTATTCATGCAATTACAAAAAGTGATGGAGAAAATGAGTCACCTTGGAAGATTCCCCTTTTAATATTAACTTCTCTAAGGAATACATTACTGCAGTACAATTTGGTCTTTCACTCTTTCATGCTATGCATCAGAAAATTTGTGATGTTGTCAGCAACACTAAACATCTGCAGGCATTCAATGATCCAAGAATGAGGTATATTTTATGCCTTCTTAATGTCAATCCAAGCCATAGACGTGTTGTATGATGTTTTTTACAATGCCTCAAAACTGTTTTATTGATGACCAGGTGATCCTTGGTACCCTGAGAACTCTTCTTACATCTTTTTTGTTCCCTTGGTAGTATTTCTTCCTGTGCCAGGAAAGTGTATGTCTTTGTCGCATATATTCCAGTGAGTATCTTCCAGATTATGTTTGGGCATGCTATGGGACGGTAGTTTCCCACAATATTTCCCTTTCTATCTTTCATTACAAGTTGTCCTCCCAATCACCATCCATGTGGGGACTGTACCTTTCTGGACACACTCATTCAATTGGGCTGCTAGTCTTTCATGCACCGCATGGCATCTCTTCAGACATGAATCCCATCTGGTCTGGTTAGGCACTTTACCCACTTGTTCTTTTATGTCCCGCATGCTTATGACAATGTTCCTTTGTTTCTTTCCTCCTTGTAATTCTGTCTTGATAGTTCCTATCCACATTACATCCCTTTTATGCACCACATTGTTTCTCCATAATCTGCTCCAGAACTCCTTGGCTTGATTTGCATCAGGAGCAATATTTCCCCATTGTCTCCTTATAACATTCAGAATTATTATTATTATTATTATTATTATTATTATTATTATTATCATAAAGGCAACGAGCTGACAATCATTAGCATGCTGGGCAAAATGCTTAGCAGTATTTCGCCTGTCACTATGTTCTGAGTTCAAATTCCACCAAGGTTAACTTTGTCTTTCATCTGTTTCAGGTCAACAAATTAAGTACCAGTTGTGTACTGGAGATCAATGTAATCGACTAGTCCCCTCCCCCAAAATTTCAGGTCTTGTGCCTATAGTAGAAGGATTATTATTATTATTATTATTATTATTATTATTATTATTATTATTATAAAGGTGGTGAACTGGCAGAATCGTTAGAACACTGGACGAAATGCTTAGCAGCATTTATTGGTGTCTATGTACAGAGTTCAAATTCTGCCAAGGTTGACTTTGCTTTTCATCCTTTTGGGGCTGATAAATCTAGTACCAGAGAAGCACTGGGGTTGATGTAAATGATTAGTCTCCTCCTGCAAAATGTTGGGCCTTGTGTCTATAGCAGAAAGGATTATTATTATTATTATCATTATTATTATTATAAATATAAGGTGAATTCTGGGGTCAATGTAATCAACTTACTTTCTCCCTCAGAAAATCAGGCCTTGTGCTTATAATAAAGACTATTATTGAGTCATCACATAAATAATATGGTTTTTTTATACTTCTTTTATTTTTCAAAATTAAGATAAACAAAGTTCTTTTTTAATTTAAAATATACTCTCCTTCATTTTCTACAATGCTCTTCTATCTATCTGGTAGACTTGCAAGGTCCCTCTTCCAAAATTCACTTGTCTGTGAGGAAAAATACTCATCCAGTACTGTTCTGACCTTGTCTACAGAATTCATATTTTTTCTGTCCAAATGATTTTGAAGACTGTGGAATAAATGATAATCAGGTAGGGCAATGTCCGGTGAATATGGTGGGTGGGGCATTGCTTCCCATTGAAACTGCTCCAGCCTATGGAATGTTATCCTCACTGTATGAAGCCAAGCATTATTCTGGTGGTAGAACACCTTTCGTTTTGAAACCAAAGATGGTCATTTTTCTTCTAGCACTGAGTTAAGCTGCTCTTCCTGCTCACAGTAGATCCCCTTTGCTATCGTTTGGTTTGGGTTTAAAAGTTCAAAGTAGACTAAACCTTTCATATCCCACCAAACAGATAACAATACCTTACATGGGTGAAGACCTTCTTTAACCTGAGATGCTGGTGTTTCTCCTTTCCCTACCCACTGTCCTCAGCACTTGACATTTTTATAGAGAACCCCTTTTTCATCACCAGTCACTATTCGGTCCAAAAAATGGTTCATTCATGAGACATGACAGCAAAGAAGAGCACACATTCACTCTCTGCATGTGATTAAACTCAGAAAGTTTGTGAGAAACCCATTTGCTAACTTTTCTGATAGTATGCAGGTGTTGATGAATGATTGAATGACCAAATCCAAGCTTTTCTGCTAGTTCCTCAGTAGTTACAATTGGATTTTGTCCCACCAGGGTTTGCAGGATGTCCTTATCAAACTCTACAGATCTTACAGGATGAGACTTGTCTTCTAGGCTGTAGTTTCCAGCTTGGAATTTCTGGAACTACCGTTCACACAGGCTTACACTTATTGTCAGATCCCAATATACTGCATTAATATTTCTCGCACTTTCTGTTGCATTCTTGCTTTTATGGAACTCATAAAGCAAAATATGCCAAATATGCTCCATTGTCACTTCCATTATAGCTTTGAAAAAAATAACTGTTAAAATCGAACTGCACTCTTCAAAACTTGCACTAAGAATAAGTACAAGGTAAAACTACTACCTGTTTTTATAGCAAGTTGATGCAGTTAGTTTATCCCATTCTGCTCCACTTTTTAGTTCATGCAATTGAAAAAAACTGCATTATTTATGGGATGACTCAATATTTTATTATTATTATTATTATTATTATTATTATTATTATTATTATGTTGTTTTTTTTTCTTCTTTCTTCAAATTTTCTTCCATTTCTCGCTGAGTGTTTTCCTATTATTATTATTATTATTATTATTATTATTATTATTATTTTTATCCTATTTTAATATTATTGTTAGCATGTTAAATTGCAAATTGTAAAAGAAACAGAGAAAAAAAATGACAAAGGATATAGAATATTTTAATTCAATACAAACTAATCTAACTCAGTTTGTTAACAAAAAAACTCATGAATTTATAATCATTTAATACTATCTTAGATATTCCTAAGTAAAACTATTTTAAGAAATATATGCCTTTAAATATTGATTCTAACAATGGTACAAGGCCACAAATTTTGGTGGGAGGTACAATTAAATCAACATCAGTACCTGGCTTTCGATTTATCGATCCTGGAAGCATAAGAGCCAGTTAGGTAAATATTGCTAAATCTACATATTGTCTTCGTTAATATAGCATCAAATAGATACTGGTTAACCATTGATTAGATCTGTTTTTAATTATAGCACATTAGAGCTTTCTCATTAGGGCATCAAGAGTCAACAAAAAAGCCTCTATGTAGCCACTCAATCTGCCTGAAGTAACAACCACATGTCCCTCAAATCATACCTTACAATCTTAAAAAAGAGAGAACATAACTGAACAGTGCAGTCCTTGATATGCAAAAAGATGTAATGGCTATGGCAAGAATTCCATCGGTTATGGGTCTGCAGATACTGAATGTGCAAATTCTGATATTGCTGATCAAGAAAATTATGAAATTGCTAATAGTTTTAATGCTGGTGGCTGAGGTGTTGGTGGTGATGGCTGTGGTGGTGGGTAGTGATAGTTGCAGTTGTAATGTTTGTAGTGTTAATTATTGTTTAACCCCTGGTCAGCCCTGCTCAAACAGGCTTACAATTAAAGTATTCCAACCATGATCAAGTTTTTTTTTTTTAATTTTTTTATGGGTAGTGTATCTAGGACTACATTATCCATAGTGTCCTTTTTAAGATGATAAAGCAATTTGAAGGAAATTTGACTGCTATTTTTAGCAAACCAAACATCCACATAGCAGTTTTCTTATTGGCTGAAAATTGTTGCTTAGTCTCAGGGTATACCTGAACCAAAAGACTTAAACTCAAAGGTTTTGCTGTTATACCACCCGTCTTGCTTTTAGGAATAGTGTTTCTAGAACTAACATTATTCAACATGTCGTTCCTTATTTTCTTAAAAATAAAACAGTAAGGAATGAGGGACAATTGCCTGCTATTTCATTTTCTTAAACTCATTGTTTTATACTCTTTTACTTGTTTCAGTCATTTGACTGCGGCCATGCTGGAGCACCGCCTTTAGTCGAGCAAATCAACCCCAGGACTTATTCTGTGTAAGCCTAGTACTTGTTCTATCGGTCTCTTTTGCCGAACCGCTAAGTTACGGGGACATAGACACACCAGCATCGGTTGTCAAGCAATGCTCGGGGGACAAACACAGAAACACAGATGCACAAACATATATGCACACATACATATACATATATACGATGGGCTTTTTTCAGTTTCCGTCTACCAAATCCACTCACAAGGCTTTGGTTGGCCCAAGGCTATAGTAGAAGACACTTGCCCAAGGTGCCATGCAGTGGGACTGAACCAGGGACCATGTGGTTGGTAAGCAGGCTACTTACCACACAGCCACTCCTGCGCCTATATCCAAACATAATTAAGATGTTATTTTACTGGATCCTTCATTCTTGATTATTTCCAGAATTAATTGAACAAATATGAGCACATCATTTTCTAATGTCCACTTTTCCATACTTGCTTGGGTCAGATGGAATTTGTTGAGGTAGGTTTTCTATGGCCAGATGCCCTTTCTCATGCCAACCCTCACTTGTTTCCACCATGACTAGACATGTTTCTATGGAAGATTGGAAACAAAGGACACTGCTTGCAGGATGATGACATTCATTTATAGCAATTACCCAACGTCAAGGCAAAGAGACAGTAACATATATACACTCATATATTCTTTTACTTGTTTCAGTCATTTGACTGTGGCCATGCTGGAGCACCACCTTTAGTTGAGCAAATCGACCCCAGGATTTATTCTTTGTAAGCTTAGGACTTATTCTTTTGGTCTCTTTTGCTGAACTGCTAAGCTATGGGGACATAAACACACCAGCATTGGTTGTCAAGCGATGGTGGGGGGACAAACACAGACACACTGTAGTAGAAGACATTTACCTTAGGTACCTTGCAGTGGGACTGAATCCCAAACCTTGTGGTTGAGAAACAAACTTCTTATCACAACTGTGCCCATAAATTCTAGTAAAATAAAGGACTTTAAAATGAAGAAAGCAAAAGTGACATACCATGGTTTTTGTTGTTCTCCATAAACTCTTCATCCTCTTTATCTGCTTTCTTTGCGTACTTCTCAATGTTGTCATCTAGATATAGACTTTCATTTTCATCAAATACATTAAATAAAAGTGGAAACACTTTTGTATCTGTAAAGTTTGCTTTATCCTTCCGGCATATAACGAGAGGTCCAATTAATCCAGCATTTGTGTCTTTTGATGGATTAACAGCTGAATAGTATGCGTAATTAATGCAGTCTGGATCTCCTGGCCCAGGTCCAGAACTGTCTGGTACAACCCATGTATATGTGAAAGTGTGATTAGGCTGAACAGCATTTCCTGTGTTCTCTTCAGAGTCTGTGTATTTTGTACCTTCACTTGACTTGTTGTAAAGAACTCCATGAGCAAGAATTGAAGTAGGATATCTGGCTAAATTCTTAAAGACCACTTTTATGGTATCTCCCACTTCAGCTATTATTATAGGTCCAAGAATTCCAAGTGATTCTGGATGGTCCTGGGCTGTCAGGAAGCTGTCGTTTGTGTAAGCTCGGTAAACTGCTTTAATATATTTGCTTCCAATGAGAGAATCTGAAGATTTAACAAACACATGGCCTGGACTGCAATAAAGTAATAAAATAAAGCAAAGAAATAGATTTTAGAACACAAGAGAAATTATGGAGATGACAATAAAAGCAATTGAATATTTCAATATCAAAAATTGATCAGCTTATTAATCGTGTTATTATTTATGGAAATAATTGTATGAATATTTTGATAAAGCAATGATACAGATCAAAGTTAAATTTATCAACATAATAATGGTATAAATTACGATAAAATAGAATAACTAACATGATAGACATATTAATAACAATATAGGAGTGATATAAATTAAATCATTAATAAGTATTTCAATTGTCTGAAATTACAATATTTACAATAGATGGGTATAGAATAACATACGATAAAACATTAAACCATGATCTTATCTGTGGTTTGATATGAACTCTGTGTAAAATAATGATTGGTCATTTGTTGTAAGAAGCCCAAAGCAAGCATGGCTGCATGATTAAAAAGTTCACTTCACAACCATGTAGGGTTAGAGTTAGGGTTAAGGTTAGTGCTGCACTTTTGGGCAAATCTTTTTCTATCATAGACTCAGGCTGACCAAAGCCTTAAATGCCTTTCATTTAAGGCTTTGGTCTTTCATTTGGTAAATGAAAACTGATGAATGATGAAATATGTTGTGTGTGTGTGTGTGTGTGTGTGCATGCATCAGATGTTGAAAGACTAAAATAAGAAGGATAAGCACTGGTCTCCTTTTCAGTAAGACACCTGTGCTTGTCCCTCTAGATTATTTTAGACTTTCAACAACATCCAGCATATAATCACCTTCTCCTTTCAAATGCTACCTATTTAATAGTGGGAGCTTTTATATTTTTGCTCTCCCTGTTCTTCTATCTTGCAATGTTACTTGGCTACCTCACTAGTGTCAGTAGCACAAAAAAAAAAAAGTACCCAGTACACTCTGTAAAGTGGGTGGCATTAGGAAGAACATTCTGTTATAGAAACCAAGTCAAAGCTGACACTGGAGCCTGATGTGGCCTTGCAACTTGTGGATGTTCAATAATGGATGATAATATCAGTTTGGGATTGAAAAATTAGTGCTTTGATCAAAAATCCCTTATAGTATACTATTCTGTAGTTTTGCAACCCTTTAGACTTGACTGACTTTACCTACATACTCTTAAGAGGTCAATAAGATAAGTAACTGACAAAGTACTGAGGCTGACATAGTCAACTAACTCCAGTATGGTTGCAGTAATAATAAAGAGAGGAGTCATGTAGAAAACATCCCTGAGTATGTGGAAATATTGGTTTCAAAATTTTGCACAAGGCCAGCAAGTTTGGAGGAGTGGGTTAGTCGATTACATCGAACCCCAGCACTCAACTAGTACTTATTTTATTGACCCCAAAAGGATGAAAAGCAAAGTCAACCTTGGACAAATTTCAGCTAAGAGCATAATGACAAATGAAATTCCACTAAGCACTTTGCCTGGCATGCTATCGATTCTGCCTGCTCGCTACCTTCAATATGTGGAACTAATATTGGTAAGAAAACTGGAGTTGTCTTTATTTATTTGCATGACACCTTGGGTAAGTGTCTATTATAGCTATTACTGTGCCTGGTTTATTTTCATTTTGACATGTTGGAAAGAAGAGTATCTTGGATATCTTTTATCTTTTACTTCCTTCAGTCATTGGGCTGCAGCTATGCTGGGGCACCACCTTGAAGAGTTTTAGTTGAACACCCAGCACTTATTTTTTAAAACCTGGTACTTATTTTATTGATCTCTTTTACTAAAGTACTAAGTCACAGGGACATAAACAAATCAACACTGATTGTCAAGCAGTGTGGAGGTGGTAATGGAACAAATACACAAAGACACACACACACATAGATATATACATAGCCTTCTGGCTTGTCAGTGCTCAGTCAAATTGTCCAGCATGGAAAGCGGACGTTAAACGATGATGATGATGATGATGGGCTTCTTGCAGTTTCCTTCTACCAAATCCCTTCACAAGCTTTTGGTCAGCCTGGAGCTATAGTAGAAGACACTTGCTCAAGACACAACACATGTATATGTGTATACATACGCATTAACATTGTCTTTCCTTATTATTTAAAATTATTTTGTAAATACTCATTCCATTAAAAATAGTAAAGCAACTTGACTATTGTTTTCTGACAGATGGCATTCTCGAGTAATTTCTCAGGATTACAATCTGTATGGTATGCTAATTCACATGGCTATTCATATACAATATTCTACATTGTCTTAGTGATTTTGCTGTCATTATTTCTACAGGAACAGTGAAGTATGTTTTCCTGAAGAGATTTGATCTGATGACATAGAAACTTGTCCAGAGTTGTCAATCCGTACTTGATGAAATAATTAAAACAATATTGGTCATTGACTAATATTGTCTTTTGTTCCCAGTTTTAGAAATAGTAACAGTAACTTAACTATGGGCTTTTTTCTTTCATGCAGATTGTGATCTGAGTAATTCCACTCAGTAATTCATTGTCTAAAATTCATGCACACGCACACACACACACACACACACATACACACACACGTTAAAATATTTTATCTTTGAAGTGAAATCATAGCTGTGGCCAGTGCTGGTGACATACAAGTGCCAGTGACACATAAAAGACACCCAGTACACTCTGTGGAGTTGTTGACATTAGAAAGGGCATCCAGCTATAGAAACCAAACTAAATCAGAGTGAAGCCTGGTGCAGCTCTCTGGCTTAGCAGCTCCAGTCAAACCTTCTTATCTATGCCCGCATGGAAAACAGATTTTAAATGATGATAATGATGAAGAGAGTTCATCCTTGTGATGGCTGTGTGATTAAGAAGTCCATTTTGCATATATGAAGTTTGGGATTTGATCTCACAATGCAGTACTTCAAGCAAATCTCTTCTTCCATAGCTTCAGTCTGACCAAATCCTTTGAGTAAAATTTGGTTGACAGAAACTGATGAAACTTGTTGTGTGTGTTGCAGTTTTTATTTATTTTGTAGTATCATTATCACCATCTTTCAATGTCCATGTTTCATGCTTGACCGGGTTTGGATGATTTGACAGGATTCAAAGAGAATGTTCCATAAGAGTATGAAGGGATATGTTAAGAAATGGGGAAGACATGACTGTAGCAAGTCATGGTGAGAGAAACTGGAGTGGCTGGGAGGGAGGTAAGGCAGATATGTGAGGACATGGAGAGTGTTCAGATAGGCACATGCGAGAGAGAGAGTGGAGGGGACTGCAGTGGGTGAGGCATGTTAGGGAGACCAGAGAGGAAGGGCTTACAGCAGGTGTTGAGAAGATGGGGGAGTTTTGACAGAGGTCCGATAGTGTGTGTATGTGAGACATGCATGTGTGTGTGGATGGCCATGATTTCACTTAACATCTTGACATGTCATCTCAAGCACAACAAACTTCCAGAAGTCTTCGTTACTTGTCGCCATCTCTGTGAAGCTGAACATCTGAAAATCATTTCTCACCACTTTATTCCATGTCTTCCTGGTTCTACCTCTACCACAGGTTCCCTCCACAATTAGAGATCAGCACTTCTTTATGCAGCTGTCTTCATCATTATGCATCACATGACCATACCAGCACAGTATTCTCTCTTGCCTCTTATACCTAAATTTTCTCTTAAACCATTTACACTCTGTCATACCTGCACTCTGACTTTGCACATCCAGTGGAGCATGCTGGATTCATTTCTTTCAAGCCTTCACACGTCCTCTGCAGTTACAGCCCATATTTCACTGCCATGTAGCAAAGCTGTATATACACAGGTATCATACAATCTGACTTTCACTCTGAGGGAGAGGTCCTTTATAACAAAGGTAGTAGCTCTCTAAACTTTGCCCTGCTTGTTCTTATTCAAGCAACTACAGATTCAGAGTATCCTCCTCCACTACTAACTTGGTTGCCTAGGTAACAAAGGCTATCTACTACTTCTAAGGATCACCCTGGACATTTGAGGAAGTCTACTTTCTGTACATTATTAGTGTTTATTGTATCTGCACATCTTCTACACACAAAGACTACTTTCTTTGTTAACTTTCCTATGACACTGTTGCCCCTCTTATGTATCTATAGCTTGCATTAGGTACACCCTATAGAATTTCTACCTATGCCTTTTCTGCATATCAGACAGGGCTATCTCCCTGAAGGGATTAGTAATTTGTCTGTTTTCCTATTTACTAGGACTTTGGTCTTTACTAAATTAACTCTAAGGCCCTTTGATTCCACACCTGAGATTTCTTCTTCAGTTCTGGTAGTGATTCAGCTATAAGAACAAGATCATTGGCATAGAGGAGTTCCCAAAGGCAGCCAATCTTGAATTCCTCTGTTATGGCCTGGAGGACTATGATAAACAAGAGAAGGCTGAGAACTGATCCTTGGCGAACTCCTACCTGTACACTAAATTCGTTATATTCATTGCTGAGTTTCACCTTACTGATAGCACCCCTGTACATGGCTTGTACAGCTCTCACCAACCACTCATTTATCCCTAGCATTGCCCACCAGATAAGAGAGGCTTTCTCCATGTCGACAAAAACCAAGTACAGAGCTTTATTTTTGGTTAAATACTTCTCCTGCAGTTGCCTTACCAGGAAGGTAGCATCAGTAGTGCTTCTCCTTGGCACAAAACCAAATTGAATTGCATCTAGGCTAACTCTCCTCCTGATTAGTTGAGCTATGACCCTTTCTGTAACTTTCATCACCTGGTCCAGCAATTTGATACCTCAGTAACTATTTCTGTCTAAGGTATCACCTTTACCTTTGTAGCAGCTGACTAAATGCTGCTGCACCAGTTGTTGGGTATGACTCTCTCATAAACAATCTGGTTAACTATACATGAGACGAGATCTGCTAGATATCTTATGCATCTCAGTGGTGATTCCTGATGGGCTGGGGGCTTTCCCTGTTTTCATATCCTAAATTGCTTTATTTACCAAGCTACTGTTGATTCTGATAGCTGGTTCCTCAGTTGGGTCTACATTAGACAGACTCTCCTTCTCTCATGCATTCTATACATTTAGCAGCCTTATATATATATATATATATCATCATCATCATCCTCATCATCATCATTTAACGTCCGCTTTCCATGCTAGCATGGGTTGGATGATTTGACTGAGGACCGGTGGACCAAGTGGCTACACCAGGGTCCAATCTGATTTGGTAGAGTTGCTACAGCTGGATGCCCTTCCTAACGCCATATATATATATATATATATAATCTGATGTGACAGTACATGAAGTAGTGGCTAGTATATTTGGCTTATGGCCGTGAGGTTGTGTATTCTATTCCTGGATCAAGCATGCAGTGTGTCCTTTCATGTTGGTCCAGTCCATCAGTTGTAATGCTGGTGCAGCCTTCTCCCCACCCCCAGGACTGTCACAGCATGGGTGAGCAGGCTAAGGGGTGACTTCAGCTTGCAACTACATGGGTACCTAAAACAATTAAGGTAAGTATGGCTCATGTGTTACCAAGCATATGTCATGTCTGGCTATCTGATAAGATTGACATTTATGAGATGGAAAAGCTGTTTCATATATAATACTCTTTGGAATGTCAAGATAGAATGAAGCAAAGAAAATTAATGTGAACAAAGTTGGTTGAAATGGTAACCAAATCAAAGTTGAAACAAAAAGCAAAAAATTCTTATTGTAAAACACATTCGATTTGATGCATTTGACATTGCAGGATAAACAGCTGTTAATGGTGTAGGTGAAACTATTAGATGGATTAAGAACATGAAATATTTTATGAATAATTTATCTAACTAATAGTTTTTCACTTACAGTATTATTACTAGTGGTTATAAATCATTCAACACTAACTGTGAATGTATAAGTATGACCATTAGCATTGTTTTGTATTGTTTTGACTTTAGTTTGGTGACCATTTTAAGACTTTGCCTTCCATGGGAGTCACCAATGACTCCCCATGCTATATTCTTAATATACCATGAAAATCATTTGTGACTCTCAACAGTTATGTGTTCTTATGGAACCTTCCATTTCTGTGGTTCATATGACATTATTCAAATTTTAGGAAATGTACTGGTGCTGGTGGCACATAAAAAATACCATCCGAATGTGGCTGATGCCAGTGCCGCCTGACTGGCTCCCATGCTGTTGGCACATAAAAAGCACCCACTACACTCTCGGACTGGATGGCATTAGGAAGGGCATCCAGCTGTAGAAACATTGCCAGATCAGATTGGAGCCTGGTGCGGCCTCCTAGCTTGCCAGTCCCCAGTCAAACTGTCCAACCCATGCCAGCATGGAAAACGGACGTTAAACTATGCTGCTGTTGATGATGATGATGTACAGAACACATTTCTTTGAGTTTCTCGGATGATTTTTAATTGGACTCAAAAGGGGCTGAGACAGGACCTGGTAAGGAGGATGCAAGTTACTGTCATCTTCATCACTGGAGCAGTGAAGGTGCATGGTTTAATGGTTGGGGTATGTGGCTCATGATTGTAAGGTCATGAGTTCAATTCCTGGCAGTGTTGTGTCCTTGAGCAAGACACTTCATTTCGCATTA
>NC_142929.1:106720082-106752582 GCF_046866305.1 Octopus bimaculoides
TCTGAACCCCTAACCATGTGATTAGGAAACAGACTTTTTACCAAACAGCCAAGCTTACATGAATACTTCTGTATATTTAATGGTGAGGAGTATTGGTAGAAAATTCCATGATCACCATTACCACAACCTGCACTACTAGAGAAGTAAGACCACAAATGTCCTTAGCATCACTACTAAAACTAATGCCATTAGCCATATAACAAGGGACTCTCTTTACTCTTTTACTCTTTTACTTGTTTCAGTCATTTGACTGCAGCCATGCTGGAGCACCGCCTTTAGTCAAGCAAATCGACCCCAGGACTTATTCTTTGTAAGCCTAGTACTTATTCTATCGGTCTCTTTTGCTGAACTGCTAAGTTACAGGGACATAAATACACCAGCATTGGTTGTCAAGTGATGTTGGGGGAACAAACACAGACACACAAACATATACACACAAACATATACACACACGTACATATATATATATATATATATATATATATATATATATATATATATATATATATATATATATATATATATATATATATATACATACATATATACGACGGACTTCTTTCAGTTTCCATCTACCAAATCCACTCACAAGGCTTTGGTCGGCCCGAGGCTATAGTAGAAGACACTTGCCCAAGGTGCCACGCAGTGGGAATGAACCCGGAACCATGTGGTTGGTAAGCAAGCTACTTACCACACAGCCACTCCTGCACCTACAGCCACTCCTGTCTACATGGTCACATAACCTGTTAGAAATAGCTACTAAATCTCGTTTGAATTACACCCAAGAATTTTTTTAGAAAAAAAAACAAAACACAGATTGGATAATATAGGCCTGGGTACACTATCTCTAAAGAAAAAACAGAAATGAGGAAGTTCCAGTTGGAATAACTTTGGTCATAAGTTTGCTTCATCAAGGGGCTGACCTGAAGCTAAACAGCAACGAAAACAATACCAATATGCTTAATACTAAGCTGAGTGAGTTTCTGTGTCATCAGTCAACCCACTAGAAATAGAAGCTAAATTTTTTCAAATTGCATCTTGCCATTTTAAAACAATGAAAGGATATAGATAATGCAGTCTGTTATGTCTAAAAACAAAACAAGATGTGAACGGGTGGAATGTCTCTCACTATAGTTCTGTTCAATCAGGTTCATAATGAAGCTAAACAATAATGCCAGTACCAACAGCACACCAGATATTGCTACATGAAACAGAAAACTAAGCAAGTGTACTATTGTTCCTATCATCAGTTCAGTTAATGTAAATATCACAACCCCCCCCCCCCCCAAAAAAAATACAGGAATCAATGATATAGAAAATATAGGCTTAGGTTAAGTTATTAAATATTTATAAAGTAATTTAGTAATGGAAGATTCCAGGGGAGTAGAAACTATAAAAGCTATGGACATGACTATCCTTTCTGGAATTTGTAAAAGATGTAACAATAATAACCAATCGAAATTCTTTAGAATTCAGTCAATGAATGAATAACATCATTAAAATGTATGTGAATCATTTCTGAAGTCTAGCATTTCATTGAAGTTATTATAAGTAAAATACCAGGAAATATTTCTATTTAATAGATGTAAGGCCAGATGAGTATTTGATTAAAATAGTCACCTGTGTCACATACTTAATGTAGATGCACCATGAAAAGCAAACTTATTGCGGTATTTGTCTGGTGATTAGATTTTTTTGTGAATGTATTGTGTTTAAAAATACCATATATATTGATTTCAAATTTTGGCAATGTCAACAAGTTCAGGGGCGGGGCTAAGTCAATTATATCTACCCCAGTACTCAACTGGTACTTATTTTATCAACCCTGAAAGGATAAAAGGCAAAGTTAACCTCAACAGAATTTGCACGCAGAACATAAAGACATGAAATACTGCTAAGCATTTAGACTTCAGAAACGATTCACATACAAAGTAAAAAAAAGAAAAGAAAAGAAAAAGCCAAATATATATATATATATATATATATATATATATATATATATGTAACGATAAAGTTTTTAGTTGAAGTCGAGGGTCACCAGTTGTAACGAGGGAAATTGATTTGTAAACAATATTATGAAGTTTTAAGGAAAGATTTATTTACCGTTATGTTACAATACCTTGCCTCAACGGGAAGGTTATGATAAATCCAAAAGCATGCGAAGTAAAGTTTGTGTTTTGTGTCCTCTTCATTGTTTAGTAGTAATCCACAGGTACCGATAGAATGATCTTGTAAGAGAACAGAATTAGAGCTAGTGAGAGTTGTAAGGTGTGGGACGTTGTTTCACAGTTGCTGACAGTAAGAGAAAAACCATTGTCCTACCATGGGAAAAGTTCTGTTGTAGTGTTAATTTAAATTTGGCTATGGTGGATTGAATCCACTTCATGCATGCAAGATCCACCACATATATATTGGAGGCAGATGAAAATTGTCCCAGCAGCAGCAGCTAGTGAGAATGCTTGAGATATGATTATGTTGTTCAGAAGTTTTCTTTCCAACTATGTGGTTTGGGGTTCAGTGCACAGCATGGTACCTTGGGCAAGTCTCTTCTGCTGTAGCTATAGGATGATCAAAACCCTGTGAGTGGACTTTATTAATAGAAACTGAAAAACATCCTTCCATCTTTTCTCATATATACTTTGCGATAGGTGTCTTCTCTCCAGCCCTATCTTGCTCTTCAGATGGTACCTGAAGTAGGATAGCAACCCAGGGCCGGAGATGAAGGATCCTATCACGATTCCTTGCATTCTGGTTCTCCATGCACACTCTTTCATTACTGCGACTGTACACATAAAATATGCCTGACCTTCCTTTGATAGTCCAGTAGATGGTACAATCTTCACCACAGACTCAGCTGATAGCTGTACTCTTCCCAGGTGCAACAACATGTGTTCTATGTAAATTATCAAGCCAGAAAGCTCTGGGCACTGTACAAGAGCATGCAGGACAGTTACATCATCCTGCCCACACCTTGGGCATGCTGGTGGCACTGATATTCCATGCCTGGACAAATTATCCTGGACAGGTAACACATCCCTGTAACACTGCCAGGTCAGGGATCTTTGATAATTATCCAAATGCCCCGACCTGAAGGTTTTTTGAAACAGGTTGGCTAGCTGGTTCTCATCAAACCCCAGAACCTCTCCTAGGACGTCATCGCTCTTGTACTCTACCATTCCTTTATAAAATACAGAGGTGGCATTTCCACTGCTGGCCTTGCCCACCCTGTGGATTAGCGCAAGTGCCTTTTGGCATTCCTTTTGCCATTTTCTGCCCTGTAGGGCCAAAATTTTCGTCAAAACAACAACGATAGTTCAATTTCAACAAGAGTTCAAATGTAACTATCTCAACAGAAAAATCAACAACGACAAAAATACACTAACCAAATAAACTCATAAAGCAATAGCAGTCAAACGTAGAAGAGTGACAACTACCGGCAGGAGTAGTAAAGCAGGAGTAGTAAAAATGATACAGTTGTCAGGTGGGGAGGGCATGAGAGAGGGATGACATAGTTGGGTGGCCTTTAAGAGGCAAGTGGGGTGCAGGGGGAAAAGACAGGCCTAATGCATTGGAGTGGGGTGACTCATTGTTACATGGGGTGGAAAGCACAATACATAGCACTTCCAGAACTCAGTATCATTGATGAAGGCAGCTCTTTTTTTGAGAACCTCATATCACTAGAAATCCTGACTCTTTGTCATCTTCTCTGTCAGGTTCAGGGTCCTGAGGTCAACCTTAATCACTTCTTTCCATATCTTCCTGGTCCCCACGCTTCTACTAATTCCAGCCACATTTTGTGATTGGCACCTCTTTAATACAGATGTCCACATCAATGTATATCACATGTTCTGATTCCTCTAGTGCCCAGTTTTTCACTCAGCACCTGAGCACTAATTCTTTCATGCATACTCACATTGCACATGTAGCAGAGCATGCTTGCTTCATTTCTTTCCAGTATTCTCAGATCCTCTGAATTCAAGACCCATGTCTCATTACCATGAAGCATTGCAGTTCTAACACAGGCATTATACAGTCTGTCATTCAGTCTAATGGAAAAGATCTTTATCAGCAGTGGTAGTAGCTCCCTGAATTTTCTCAAACTGTTCTCATTCTAGCTTTTATACTTTCAGAGCAACCACCTCCCTTGATAATTACATCTCCTAGGTTACAAAAGTTATTAACTATTTCTAGTGAACCATCTGAGCCTTTAAAAGACTCATTTTCAGGTAAGCTTCTATGTATGCCTCAGTGTATCTACCACATATGAAGCTTACCTTCTTCGATTGTCTGCCAGTGATACCACTACATCTCTCAATGTACAGTTCATGGAATTTATAGCTACTCGTTTTCTACATATTGAGCAAGGCCATTTCCCTGAAAGTACCAGTCTTTCCTACTTTCTAAACCTTTAATCTTTGCCTGGTTAACCTTAAGGACCAGGCTTAGGTTTAGCTTCCATACTTAGAATTTCTTCTCTAATTCCCTTGTAAATCCAGCTATGAGGACTAGATCATTGGCATATAGGAACCCCCAATCATAATAGTCTTCCAATTATGGCTTGGGGGACTATAATGACTGAGGACTGACCCTTGATGGACTCCTGTCTTCATGTTAAATTCATCATTGAAGTCATTTCCAAATCTCATTTTACTTACAGCAACCGTATACATAACCTGAACTGCCTGCATGAGCCACTCATCTATACCCTGTTTCTTCAGAGCCTACCAAATTGCTAAATGTCAAATGCTTTATTCAAATCAATGAAAGCCAGGAATAGCAATTTATCCTTGGCTAGGTATTTCCCCTGCAGTTGCCTCACTAAGAAGATTGTATCTGCGTTGCCTCTTCCAGGGACAAAGCAAAACAGCATC
This sequence comes from Octopus bimaculoides, assembly GCF_046866305.1. Lineage (NCBI taxonomy): Eukaryota > Metazoa > Mollusca > Cephalopoda > Octopoda > Octopodidae > Octopus > Octopus bimaculoides. The sequence goes on from NC_142929.1 coordinate 106,724,954, forward strand.
TCATCCAGGTCTGTTCTATCATGGATTAATTAGGCTATGATTTTCTACGTGACCTTCATAACTTGATCTAGAAGTTTGATTCCCCATAGCTGTTTCTTTCTAAAGCATCACCTTTGCTCTTGATACCCACACAGTTATAAACAGAATGAGAGAGAGAGAGAGGGGGGGAGGGATAGTGAGTTAGAGAAAGAAAAGATTGAAGCAAAAGACTGAATTGAGACGAAAAGGAAAAAGTAAATGACTGCATGAATGTATCTGTAGAGAAACTTAAAATATATAATTATTTATTGTGGTGAATGTTTGTGTGTGTGTGTGCATGTATGAGCATTTGTATGTGTGTGTATAAGTGTGTGTGCATATGTATGCATATGTATACTGACTGTAGGAGTGTGTGTGTGTGTGAAAGAGAGAGAGGAAGTGAAGTGGTGGTGGGGCAAGTCTTTTGGGAGGGGTTTGGTGGTACTGATAAAGGGAGTAGAGATGGTATAAATGGTAGCAGTAGAAGTGGCCATGCAGAACAACCAGAGGTAGTAGTGGGGTGGTTTTGATGGTGGGGGTAATGGTGATCGATGGGGGTGATGGTAGGGGTGGTACAAATCTGGGTGGTGATGGTGGCGACAGTGGTGGAGTAGGGCACAGTGCGGATAGATGAGGCGGTGGAGCAGGCACAGTTGTGATGCTAGAGATGTGTGTATGTGTGTGGGTGGGTGGGTGGGTGGGTGTTGTTGTTGTTGGTGGTGGTGGTGATAGTGGTAGAGCATGTGCGATGTTGGTGGTGGTGGTAGGGTCGGTGGTTGTGGTGGTGGAAGTGGTTGTATATATTTGCAACAATAGCAAGATATCTCTTTGTCGCCTTGTTACTGATTAAAGGCAATTTCTCAGTAAAATATACTGAGTATGTGTGTGTGTAAGTGCATTTGTGTGTGTGTGTGTGTGTGTGTGTGTGTGTATGCGCGTGTGTGCATTATCGAACACATCTATATATATATGTAAATGCAGATATGTAATGTACTTTAAGCTCTGTACATGCTGCATTGCTATGTGCAGGCATCTGACATGATGCAGTAGCATAGCAGCAGTGTAGCAGCAGAGGCAGCCAAAAAAGAAGCAGTAGTTATAGTAGTACGAGTAGCAGTAGGAGTATTTAGTAGTGGTATGAGGAGGAGGATTAAGTAAATGGCAAATAGCTGATATGTTACTGTTTAGGAAGAGAGAAGACTTTGGAGGACATGAGGCATTACTACGGAATATTACATTATCAAAGTTATCGTCGTCATTCTCCACAGCATTGGCAACATTATTTCCATCGTCAACAGTTTTGTGGTCACCATCATCATCATCATCGCCATCACCACCGTCTTCATCCTGTTCGTTGCCGTCATCATCACTGTCTTCTCTGTCGTTGTTACTATCATCATCATCATCAACAGCACCAGTTTCGCCACTGCCGTTACCACAACAGTCAACATTATCATCCTTATCATCGCCTCGGTTGCCATCCTCTTCACCAACGACAGCGGCATCAACAGTAACAACAACAACAACAATAGTATTAGCATTATTGCCAACACTACTATCAACTTCATCAAATCTCCATCAGCTTTTCTCATACTTTCATTACCATCATTAACTTCATCAACAGTAGCAGCAACATCGTCATCAACAGAACATCTATCATAGCCACCACCACCACCACTACCACCACCACCACCACCACCACCACTACCACCGCCACCACCACCGCCACCACCACCGCCACCACTTCTACTACTTTTACTACTACCATTGGTGGTATCAGCAATGCCATTATAATTCTTAATATTATTATTGTTATAACTCTCCAAGGTGTCTGCACTATTGAAATAAGGTGCAGCTATTGGCATAATCAACTTAATTAGAGCCATTTACAAAGTGATATCACAAAAACAAAAAAAAAACAACAAAAAATGGAGGAAAATAACAAAAAACAAAGACAAATTTTATTAACATAAATTTTTAATTCTAAGTAATCATTTCATTTTTTTATTTAAAATTATAATATAAATTATAATATTAGAAATATTTCAAACACTGAACTCAAAAATTTACACAAACCAATGTGACTTTATTTTAGCAGGCACCTTTTTTTTTTTAATTAAAAGTAGATCATTATTGAAGAATTATATTGTAAAAGTAACGTAATTAAAAAACTAAATGAATAAAGAATTAGGAAGTTAAAACGCGCACAATCAACATGCGGAGACAGTGAAAAATTAAGAAAGAAACAACCAGAATAAAGTGAGAAAGACTAAGCAAGAGATTTGCTTAAATCAAAGAAAACAAACTGTAAAAACCTATATTCTAAAGTTTCTTTTCTTTTTTCTTTTTTATACTTTAAATTTCATTTTAACTTATTTTTTATTTAAAATACATACATACAAATATACATATATACATACATACATACATACACACATACACACATACGTACTTACATACATCGATATCTGTCTGTCTGTCCGTCCGACCATCCGCCTGTCAGCCTGTCTGACTGTCAGTCTGTCAGTCTGTCAGTCTGTCTGTCTATCTATCTGTCTATCCACCTATCTATCTATCTATCTATCTATCTATCCGTCCGTGTGTCTGTCTATCTGTCTGTCTGACTATCTGTCTGCCTGTCTGCCTGTCTGCCTATCTATTGATTATCTATTTATTTATCTATCTTTCTATACACACATACACACACACACACACACACACACACACACACACGCACACACACATGCATACACATTTCTCATTTTCTGAGGACGTTAAAAAAAGCATTCTTAATTACAAGTAAGTTTTTTTTCACATTTTCTATTTTGTTACTTTCTTCTTTTGTCCAGTAACTGCTCCCCACTTCCTTTCATCAATTTTACACACACACACTCTCTCTCTCTCTCTCTCTCTCTTTCTCTTTCTTTCACACACACATACACAAACACACACACATACACAAACACACACACTCACTTCACACATGTAGGCATGGTCATAAATGCAAACATACCCATACACTAACTTCCACTTTCCATTGTGGTGGCAGAGACTTGGGTGCACTTTATAATTCTTTCTGTCCCATTGCGTGTTTGTACCAAACAATTATCTAATAAGAAAAAAAAGGTTTATATAAAAGCCCCTAAGACAATATATATTGTAAATGTCTCATGATCTAATACATTGGTCAGATTATTTTAGATTATTAAGATTGTATACTAACTGTTCATTGTAAATTGACCTTTCCTCTTCACACACACACACGTGCATACACACACATACACATACGCACATACATATATATATATACATATATATACATATATATACATATATATACATACATATACAAGTACACATATATGTATAAAAGTCTATACTTTCATCTCACTCTCTTTCTGTAAATCTATCTATCTATCTATCTATATGCACATATAATGCAGTTACATTTTAAATAAATATATAAAGTCAGTTACATACACACACACACACTCACACTTGCACACACATACATACATGCCCATACAACCACTCACCCACACATATGCACACACACACACACATACACACACTCATGCACATACACACACAAATATATGTATATATACATGTATATGGTATATAAATATTTCAACTAATAGCTGATATACTGTCCCAGAGTGGTTACTGTTTTTTTATTTTATTTTATTTTATTTTACTATTAATTTTTTTTTTGTTTTTGGTCCATCAGTTTTTGTCCAATGAACTGGTGTTTTATCTGTGACCACTACCAGTCAGTATTAATCACCCAGTATATACTAGCATCAAAGCAATGATCAGTACACACTAACACGCGAGTAAGTATCCAGTTGATTGCCGCACGCACTGCTCTTAACAATGGATAACGACACTGTTTTGGTAAGACACTGAAAAAACACAACAACAACATTTCTGGATTATATTTACTAGTTTGCTGGAAGATAAAAAGGGATTAAACACATCAATGGATTTAGGCCTTCACTGAAATTGTTGAGTGATGTTTGGAATATTATCAAATGCATCATTGGATTTTACAAGGTTTTGGGATTGGTGGATGCTGATAAGAGACTAAAATACATCCTTGGATTCTTCTAGTTACTTCGATTGTGAAAGTAGAAGATGATGATTTTAATATTACAAACAAAAAGAAGGATTAAGAAAGAAATGGATATTAAAAGGAATAGAGTTCAATCCCTTACGAAGACAGCAATTTCATCATGAGTTACTTTACTCTATAATAGAAATAAAATTAAATTAAAAAATAACAAAAATAACTTTCAAAGAAGAAAATACACATAAAAAAAAACGATGGAGGAGTGCAATTCACATTTGGGTGAGTACAAAATTTTGGATAAATTTTACATCTATTTTTACAATATCATATCATATTAAATGTGCACATGTTGGTGAAAGCAAGAATATGTACATCTATCTATCTATCTATCTATCTATCTATCTATCTATCTTTCTTTCTTTCTTTCTTTTTTTCTTTCTTTCTTTCTTTCTTTCTTTCTTTTCTCTTTCTACCTATCTGTTCATCTGTCTGCGGATGTATATATTAATATATTATTTTAATATTATTCTTACAGTGATACCAATGTTTCAGATCTCGCGACTTTTCTCAACAGTGAACATTTGTCCATGAGGAAAGTTGTGAGACTTGAAATGTTGGTGCCATCATAGGGGTTAGGGGTTATAAATCAAATCATTAATCGATATAATTCTAAATAATTCTAAAATGTATTGAAATCTTTCTTGCATGACTGTTTGGTCTTCTTAGCCTTTGGATTAAGAGTGTATGTTTGTTTGTGCATGTGTGTGTGTGTGTGTGTGTGTGCCTTTAGGCTTTTTCTGTATGTAGGATGTATATAGATAGATAGGGAGCTATGTAAGTAAGCATGAGTGCATGCAAACATGCTTACATACTTGTATACTTATATATGTAACTGTGTACAGGTATGCACATATATATATATATATATATATATATATATATATATATATATATATATATATATATATATATATATATATATATATGTATGTATGTATGTATATATATATATAGAGAGAGATATATATATATATATAGCTGTAGATATATATATATTTAATATACATGTAGAAATCTGTTGATGAACATGACCCAGGCATTATTGTCAACAGTGATGTGTTGGATGGACCCGCTTCCTAAAATCATCAAAAAAAGGCTGGTGTCTTAGCAACAATTACTAAGACCTTTGTCAGCCACTCACCAGCCATCTATTTAAAGCTATATATGGCTATAACCCCACTTCTTGTACAAAATATCGATCTACCGGAAGCTGTCCAGAGATGTGCAAACCAGATGAATACACTTTGTCGGTTCACTTTATATCTTGAAAGTCTTTTTTTTTTTTTGTGGGCAGTGATACATCAAAGGTTTGGCAGCTGGCTTGGTAGAAACCCCACAAGATTATCTACCAGTTGGTCACTTTTTTTCAATTCAGTATTTCTTTCACCTGTGGAGATGCTCATAAAATCAAAAATAACACAACACCCAGGACTTCTGGAAACATTTATTTTACATTCAGAATTGCCAAAAGCATGGAATAAATTAACTGCGTTGGTTGTTTAGCTATCAGGACATTGCTTCCATGCTTCCCAAAATTTGTCAACATCATTCCTGACATGCCTTCACACCTTTTCCCTTCCTTTTTATACTTCACTTTTCTGTTTTCCATTTTTTTTCTTTAATACATGCACTTCTGACTATCACTTGCTGTCTTTCTTTACTGGACTTATTGCAACTTGTGTCCCGTCTTTTACCTTTTTCTGTTGAGTTATAGTACACCTGAGTAACGTGTACATTATTAGTATTTTTGCCTTTCATCATTTTGGGGGGGTCAATGAAATATGAAAGAAGTACCAGTTATGCACTGGAGTTGATGTAATCAACTAGCCCTATCCCCTCAAATTTCAGGCCTTGTGCCTATAGTAGAAAGGATTGTTATTATTATTATTATTATTATTATTATTATTATTATTATTATTATTATTATTATTATTCTGAGATCGACTCTGCCTTTCATCCTTTCAGGGTCGATAAAACAAGTAGTAGTTGAGCACTAGGATAGACTTAATCGACTTGGCCCCTTCCCCAAAACTGCTGACCTTGTGCCAAAATTTGAAACCATTATTATTATTATTATTATTATTATTATTATTATTATACAAAATGTATGCATGTATTGATAAACATACAGCCAAATAGAAATAAAGATGTATCTATGATTGCAAGTATACTCCTCCTCTTTCAATTTATCATCAGTGTTTCATGTCTGTTTTCTATACTGGCATGGGTTGGAAGAGTTGTCACAGTTTAAATCATCTGTTATTGGTACCCACTGCTCCCATGGACTAGTGTATGTGTGCATCATTTGGTTTGATTTCTATGGCTGGATACCCTTCCTCTCACTAACTACTTTACTAAATATACAGGGTACAACATCTTTTTGTGGTGCCAACACTAGAAAAATTAAAGAGACATTGGTGAGAAGGGGATGGAGATGAGGTCTCATAACCCTACACTTTCTCTGCTCATTTACTAACCAAATTTTGGTGTATACAGGGTACATTTTTCATGGTACCAACACTAGAGAGCTTGTTATGCTCCCCAATCTCTCTAGAAGTGACACAATTTGATAGCTTTGTTTCCTGACACTAGCTGGAAAGTGAAGAAAGGTACACAGTAAGAGTAGAAAGTACTTGATAGCCTAAAGACGTGAACTGAAGAGGAAGAGGAGGAGGAGGGAATTACACAAGATGGAAAGTGGGGGAGCAGTGACGGTAGTACAGAGATGGGTGAGAGGAGCATGAGTGTAGGTGAGTAGACATTCAAAAACTTAGGAGGTATACATTTGGTTTAGGAGAACTCTTAGAGATAGATAGATAGATAGATAGATAGATAGAGAGAGAGAGAGAGAGAGAGAGAGAGAGAGAGAGAGAGAGAGAGAGAGAGAAAGAGAGTGAGTGATTACATTAGATGGGCCAGAATGAGTGGGTCAGGGGAGCAAGAATAGAGTATAAGAGGCAGGATACTTTTTGGTGTAATTGAGTAATTGCCAATTCTAGAAGTGGACCAAGGTAGAAGTGGGTAATGAGATAAAGGTAAGGGTAGGTGATGGTTGGCAACAGAGGTGACCTAGTGGAGAGAAACTATAGCGTATTGGGTAGAAGGATGTGGGTGGTCTGATGCAGTCTCTCAAACACAGGTCTATGAAGAGTGAGCAAGTTAGGATGAGGAGAATGAACCTCAGCACAGGGAGTAGGAAGATGAGAAAGAGAGTGGTATGAGTGAAGAAGGAGAGCTATATGTAGGAAAGAGGGGACAGGGTGCAAGGTGAGAAGGGCTGCATACTATAGGCTTGGCATGTACAAAAAAATATCTCAGCCTCTAAATACAGTACCTGTGTCAGGGTGCATTACAGCATGAGTGCTCAAGCGCTTCTGCTGCACCACTGCATATAACCAACCAAAATCGTCCTTTGTCATCCCATGAGATGTAGTATATTCAGATCAATAGTTTTCACTGCCTTGTCCCAAGTCTTTCTTGTTTCCCACTATATATATATATAAATATATATATATATATATATATATATATATATATATATATGTACATATGTTTGTATGTATGTATCTATGTATGTATGTATGTATGTGTGTATGTATGTATGTGTGCGTGTGTGCATGCGTGTGTGTGTTATGTCTTGTGCATGTGTGTTGTGTATGAGTGTATGTGTGTATTTGTATATACACAGTCACACACATGCTTGCATACATACATACACACACACACACACACACACACACACATATATATATATGCACATGGTGCAGGCATGGCTGTGAGGTAAGAAGCTTTCTTCCCGGCCACATGTTTCTGGGTTCAGTCTTACAGCATGACACCTTGGGCAAGTGTCTTCTACTATAGCCTTGGGCCAACCGAAGCCTTCTGAGTGGATTTGGTAGACAGAAACTGAAAGTAGCCTTTCTCATCTCTCTCTCTCTCTCTCTCTCTCTCTCTCTCTCTCTCTCTCTCTCTTTATATATATATATATATATATATATATATATATATATATATATATATGTGTATGTCTTTGTCTGTGTTTGTCTCCCCACACCACTGCTTGACAAATTATGTTGAGCTGTTTACTTCCCCATAACTTTGTGGTTCAGCAGAAGAAACCGATAGAATAAGTACAAGGCTTATAAAAAAAAAAAAAAATTTTAAATGTGTACTGGAGTCTATTCATTTCACTAAAAAATATTCTTCAAAGCATTGCTCTAGCATGGTCACAGTCTAATGACTGAAAGAAGTGAAAGATGAAAGATAAAAGATATATATTATAATGTATTTGAACCATTCCATTAAGTGTAAATGAAGTAAATGTTTTCAAAAGCCCTTGACCTTATGTGTGTGAGGAGCATAGCAAAATATGTAAAGGGATGTCAGTGAATAAAAACAAAAGATATTGTGTGTGGTAAGAAGTTTGCCTCTCAACCACATGGTTCTGGGTTCAGTCCCACTGCATGACACCTTGGGCAAGTGTCTCTTACTATGTCCTCAGACCAACCAAAGCCTTGTGAGTTTATTTGGTAGATGGAAACGGAAAGAAGCCTGTCACGTATGCACACACACACATGTATGTGTATATATATATATATATATATATATATATATATATATATATATATGTATATGTATTTGTGTGTGTGTGTGTCTTTGCGTCTGTGTTTGTTACCCACACCATCACTTGACAATTGATGTTGGTGTGTTTATGTCCCCATAACTCAGCAGTTTGGCAAAAAAAAAAACTGATAGAATAAGTATTAGACTTACAAACCATAAGTCCTGGAGTAAATTTCTTCGATGAAAACACTTTAAGATGGTGCTCCAACATGGCCACCGTCAAAGTGACTGAAATGTGCAAAAGAGTAAAAGAGCGAACGAGTAAGTTGTTTAATGACCCTATAATATTTCAGAAAGAACACCGCTTTCCGATTACAAAAAAGAAAAACAAACTAAAAAAGAACAGAAAAAAACCCAACTAATCATATAGTCTGGAGAAATGTGTTGTTATCGGCTGGCTGTTCTAGCGAGTTCGTCATTGTGATAGAAATTTTTTGAAATAGTTTCAGTACCACATGTGTCGGTAGAATTGTGTGGCTTGCTGAAGTGGGTTGAATCAGCATACAAGCACAGGTGTGGCTGTATGGTATGCTTTCCAACCACATGGTACTGGGTTCTGTCCCACTGTGTGACACCTTGGGTAAGTGTCTTCTACTTTAGCCTTGGGCTGACCAAAGCCTTGCGAGTGGCTTTGGTAGATGGAAACTGAAATAAGCCTGTTGTATATATATATATGTACGTATATGTGTGTGTGTGTATTTCTGTGTTTGTCCCCCCTCCCAGCATTGCTTGACAACCGATGTTGGTGTGTTTACATCCTCATAACTTAGCAGTTCAGTAAAAGAGATGGATAGAATAAGTACTAGGCTTTCAAAGAATAAGACCTAGGATCGATTTCTTCAACTAAAACCCTTCAAGGCAGAGCCCCAGCCCAATGATTCAAACAAGTAATAGTAGAAGATATACGTATATATATATATATATATATATATATATATATATATATATACACACACATATATATGTATGTATATATATATTTTTTTATATATATGTATGTGCATGTATATATATGTTTGTGTGTGTGTGTGTGTATACAAAAATGAATATATATATATATGTATGTATGAATGTATATCTATCAATATTATGAGCATGCAAAGCAATTAGAATCAAAACAGTGAAATGTATATTCACTCTTAAGATGCTTCCGCAGACTTGGATACGGAAACCGCTTAAAGTCGATTCATATCAAAGTCTGTCGGAATGTATTAACATTGAATATACACATCACTGTGTGTGTATGTGTGTGTGAGTGTGTGTGTACTTACAAATGTATGTATGTATGTATGTATGTATGTATGTATGTATGTATGTATGTATATATAATATATATATATATATATATATATATATATATATATATATATATATATATATATATATATATATATATACATACACACACATACATATACATGCACATATATAGTGTGTGTAAATGTATACCTATGTAACTATATTTATATCTATCTATCTGTCTATCTATCTCTCTGTCTGTCGACTCTCTCTCTATCTCTCTCTCTCTATGTATATATATATATATATATACATGCCTATGTATGAATTTATCATATACCAATATTGGGATTGCATGTTTTGCTCTTAAAGGCTTATAGATTTCAACCTTGAGGAACTGCTTTTGCTGTTTTTCAACAAGTTGATTAATCATACTTAATAATACCTAATAATACACATATATATATATATATATAAAGATTAGATTGGAGCCTGGTGTAGCCATCCGGTTGCACCAGTCCTCAGTCAAATCGTCCAACCCATGCTAGCATGGAAAGCGGACGTTAAACGATGATGATGATGGTGATGATAAAGAGAGAGAGAGAGAGAGAGAGAGAGAGAGAGAGAGATAAACATAGATAATTATCTATTTTGATTTGCAGTGCGGTAACACATATGCACACATGCACACACAAATACATATGTGTGCATGTGTGTGTATTGAACATACTTATTTTGTAATCTATCAATATACAATATATATATATGTATCTAATCGGCCTCTCTCTCTCTCTTGAGGAAGAACAACAGTATACTTAAAGAGCTGTGCAGGATAAATTACGGTGTACAAAGTTTGCTGCATCACTGATCTGAATTCAAACCCTGCTAATATCAATTTTATCTTTCTGCAACGATAAAAATGAGCAATCATCAAAGATCTATTTATCTATCTATCTATCTATCTATCTATCTATCTATCTATCTATCCGTCTGCCTATCCGTCTGCCTATCTGTCTGTCTGTCTGTCTGTCTGTCTGTCTGTCTGTCTGTCTGTCTGTCTGTCTGTCTGTCTGTCTATGTGTCTGTCTGTGTATCTATCTACCTACCCATCTATCTGTCTGTCTGTCTGTCAGTCTATTTGTTTATCTATCTATCTGCCTGCCTGCCTACCTGCCTGCCTGCCTGCCTGCCTGCCTGCCTGCCTGTCTGTCTGTCTGTCTATTTATCTATTCATATATATTAGCATCTTCATTGTTGTTATCATCATTAAGGCCACTTTTTCATGCTCGCATGGGCTGGACAGTCTTTTCTTTTGGCATAGCATCTCACCATTTGTTGCAACCCTCTGTTATGTTCTTCACAAGGTCCAGCTGCCTAGGATCAACTTTCACCACTTCTTCCTTAATCTTCTCCCTACACAGGTTCCTTCCTCTCTGATTACTTGGCCCTTCTTAACCCAACTGTATGGCAGCAAATTGACAGAATCGTTAAAGCATCCAATAGAATGCTTTGTTCATGTGGCTTAGTGATTAGGGTGATGGACTCATGATTGTAAGATTGTTTCGATTCCTGGACTGGGCAACACATTGTGTTCTTGAGCAAGACACTTCATTTCATGTTGCTCCAGTCCACTCAGCTGGCAAAAATGAGTAATCCTGCAACAGACTGGTGTCCCGTCCAGGTGGGGAATTTATAAGCCATGGAAACTGGGAAACCAGCCGTCATGAGTCAGCATGACTTGAGAAGGAAAATATTACTTTTTTAATGCCTTGTTATATTTGTTCCAGTTCTCTGCACTCTGAGTTCAAATCACAGTGAGACCAACCTTGCTTTACAGGCTGATGAATAGAGTACCAGTCGAGCCCAGGGGATGATTTCTGTCCCCTACCACAAAATCATTTACATGATGGGTTCACAAAAGTAGTGCTCACATTGCAGCTCCACTAATCCTTTCTGCACCAGCATGTGTTCATTTCAATGAATGAACAAACCCCATTGTTATACTCCATATACATCTTCACCAACACAGTCTTCTCTTGGGCACACCATATTTGTTTACCCTCTTAAATCCAGTGTTTTTCACAGTTCATTTGTGATCTTTTGTATACTACCCCAGATAATCATGACCACATTGTCACATAAAACCAGCCTTGAACATTTCTGTTATGTGCCGGAGAACCATAACAAAGAAGATGGGACTGTGGACTAAATCTTAATGGATATTTGCCAGCGCTTTACTTCACTGAACTGATTGCTAACTTTCATCTTCCTAGTGGCATTTCTGTACATGGTTTACACACCTCTCCATCCCTCAAAAGCTATTCATTTACACCTAGTTTTCTTAACAATCACTAGACAACAGAATGTGGTACTCTGCCAAATGCCTTTTCTGGGCCAGTAAAATGTTAGCAGTAGTGGCTTATTCTTAGCTTATAACTTTTGTAGATGTTTCAATTAAAAACAGGGAATTGATGGTTCCCCCTGTCCATTCTGGCGCAAACCCATATATCTATATTTCATCATCATGGTCATTTTACATGCACTTTCTCGGTTGGCAAAAGTTAGATGGAACATTACAGTGTGAGTCAATTCTTATTTGGACTTACTGCCTTCCCAGATGATTCAGAAGACCAAATCTTAGTTGCAGGTTTCAGTTCAGGCTTTAATTCAATGGCTGGATGCCCTTCTTAACATCAATTGGGTGTATTTTACAATGGAACCAACACTGAAGAGATTATCATATCTTCAACAAGATGAAGGGGTCTCTCCATGATGCCATTATTTTTGCTAAACTACTTTACAACGCATACTGGGAGTGGGGTTGTCCTGAACACTCCTCGATGTGTTCATTCATCCAAGGCTATGCGTAAGAGAAGGAAGGTGAACAGAGGTGAGATTGATTACCTGGAAAGAGAGGTGGAGGAGTAAGAGTATGACCTCAGAAAGAGGATGGTTGGGATGAAAGAGTGGCAGAGGGGATGAGAGAGAGTGTGTTGATAAACTGCATCAATCAAGTCTGTTGCAGTCTGACTATGTATCTTCACACTCACACACACACACACACACACACACACACACACACACACATATTTATGCATATACGTGCATGTGTGTATAGGTAATAACAGTCTTTAGAGGCATATATTTTTGGAGTTTTATGATTTAATTATAAGTTAAAATAGATTTTATCAAGGATTAGTCCTTGTTGAGGATTATCTGCTGATGTTCTTATCAGAGATATACATACATACACACATACATACAAACATATATATATATATTTATCTATCTATATATATATATATATATATACATACACACACACATACATACACACATACACACACTTATTATCGTCATTGTTGTTATCATCATCATGGTCATCATTGTCATTATCATTATCACATTATCATCACTAGTGTTATCAATTCAGTAGTTAAAATCTCTTGTATCAGGTGTTTGCTATCAGTTGTTTTTAAATCCATTTGGTTAATATTGTCAGCCAAACAACAAACAGAAGTCACTCTCACAGAATTAACGTTAATGCAATCAGTAAATCTTTCATTAATAAAACACAGTTTGGATGAGTTCTCTTGGTTGATTGCCTTTAGAAGCAATGTCTTAAATTTCAAATATATCTAGTAGTCCATTTGATCAAGGTGTCGGCTAAAAGAAAAGATTATTGTATCTATTGTTTCAAAATACACATGTCAGCAAAAGTCTTATGCTTTGATGTGAAGGTATGTGGTTAAATAGTTAAGGCATTTGGCACATTATTATAAGGTCGTGAGTTCAGTTCCTTGTGGCTTGTGGTGTACTTGAGCAAAGTACTTTATTTCACACAGCTCCAGTCCACTCAGCTGGCAAAATTGATCTGTACCTGTAATGCAGGTTAATAAATATATAAGAAAACTCAAATAAATACTACTGTGATCATTCTTGTTTTCACACACAGCCTATTTTCAAATATCCCCAAAGAATTAATGATGAAAACCCACATTAAAAATTGGTAGCCTCTGATGCTACCAACTAAAATGGTGACTTATATACTACAACTAAATTAGTGACCTGACATCTCTATCATCAACTTGGTGACTTGATAAACTAACAACTACTGAATTAATTATGGTGAGACAACATCAATGCTGATACAATACTGTGCCTGATGTATTTCTATACATACAGACAATTAGCCACAATAAATTACAACATTTTACTGCTGTTCCTAGTGAATTTTTGCCAATTTTCTTGTGTAACTAGAAGATAGTTCTTTCAAGGAACCTTTAAGGAAACAGTTATCCCTTTCATGTTTACTATCAAAGAGGCAAGCTACTTCAGTTTTTGTGAGAGATTGTAGTGTTGTTGATCAACTGGAAGAGTTAATGGATGGTATTACAGACATTTCACTTCTTGCTTCCTCTACCCATTTCATTTCTTCTATATCTTCAGAATTGGCAGCTTCCACAAGTTTACAGAGGACAGAATCCAGGTACTTATGAAAAAAATGGAATAGCTCAAAACACCTTGTTTTTTCCCCCTGTGTTTGATCTCAAATTCCAGGAATTTGATGCTAAAATGCTCCTCTAGTTTTAACAGAAGTAATACACACTGTTGGTATCACTATAGATACAACTTGCATGCCCGTGACTGTGTACCACATTACACTTCCCAATCAGTTTCTAAGTTACAAGAAAACATGGATGCTAGGTGAATAATGACAACTGCATCCCCTAGCATCTCTGTAGTAAGTAGTTGCTTATCTTATGCTTTTGATTCTTCCTCAAAATCTTGTTTTCTAGTCAATACTGATGCTGAATGCAGTGTATGGTCTTCTGTATTTTTTTTTTCATAAGGCATACAGCAGCCAAGAGCAGTTACTTTGCAAGCTGTAAATCATTTAGCAATACCCATTTATGTTGAAAAATCCATGATGTTGGACTTTGGGATTTTTGATATAGCTGATTTTATATATCCAATATTTATTGTTTGATTTTCTTCATTATTTTGGTCTCCTAGTAGATCTAAAATATCAAAAATCAATTGATTCTGTGACTAATTTGTGGATACATAGTATTACTACTATGATTAGTCCTCTTTTCTTTGTCACTTTTACATATAACAATTGTAATGCTTTTCTTAGTCAATTTCCAAACGTCACTGGTCCTCCCTCAGCTCATCATAGATGCCTTGCTTCAGTCTGACTGAAAATTGCTAAAGAGGAATTTAGACACATGCTGCAGCTCAGTATTATCTGACCATTCCCTGGTAATTGGACTTCTCTTCTACATATGGTAACCCTAAAAATGCTTTTCTGGTACCATATGTAGGTAATTGGCATCTCTGTAGGGACTACAAGATGTTAAATTCCAGAATAGTGTTGGATATGTATCTTATTTCTCACATTCATGATTTCTTATCTACTCTAAATGGTGCTATGGTTTTTTTCTTTTGAATGCATGAACTAAATAGATTTAGTTCATGCATATAGCCAGATTCTAACAGAGACTAGTGACAGTCATAAGACAGCTATCATCACATCTTATGGACAGTATAAATTTGCTATTAATACCTTTTGGGCTCAAGAATTCTGTGAATTCCTTCCAAACATTTGTTGATGAAGTAACTAGTGGTTTGAATTTTGTTTTGTTTATATCAATGACTTGTTGATTATTAGTAATTCAGAATTGGAGCATAAACATAATCTAAGTCATTTCTTCACTAGATTAGTACATTACAAAACGATCATTAACCCTAGTAAATATCTTTTTAGTGTTTCATCTTTTTCTGGCCATAGCATTGATAGCAATGGTATTCACCCAGTAACAGAAAAGGTTGACACAGTCGTGTAGTTTTTTTGTCCCACTTCAGTGTGAAAATTACATGAATTTCTCAGAAGTTTCATTCCACATTGTACTGAAATGATAAACCCTTTAACTGAATTGTTAATCTAATCAGAAAAGGGAAAGTGGGAACTTTCTTTTAACACTGGAAGAATAACAATAATTTAACTTGATTAAAGTGAAATCCAAGGCCACTCTATTACCCCTCTTTATACCAGATGCACATCTTTCTCTACTAGTGGATGCTTCTGATGTTGGCATTAATGGTATTTTACAATAAATTATTCAGGATTCCTGGCAACTTTTGAAATTTGTCAAAATTAGATATAGCATTTTCAGTCAGGAATTATTAGCAGCATATTTATCTAAGAATTTTGATTATTTTCTGGAAGGAAGGAACTTTGTCATAAATACTGACCAAAGGCCATTAAGTTTTGCTCTTCAATCTAAATTGGAAAAACATTCTCCAAAGGAAATTAGGCACCTTGACCTTGTATTGCATTTTACTGCTGATATTTGTGATATCAAAAGTGTGAATAGCGGCACAGATGATGCTTTATCCTGAGTCCATATGAATTCTTACTCCAGTCAGTGATTCTATTAACTTGCAAAAAATTCCTATAGACTAAGAATCAACTGAAGAACTATTAGAATTAAAGAACACTTATGATCTTTAGAATTCTGTCTTGTTCTTCTGTCTGCTTCTGTGAAGCATATTTGGTGTGATATTTCTACTGGTCATAAAATAATCTTTTGTGCCTGTTAAACAGATATTTAGTCTTTCCTGCTCTTCACAATGTATCTCATTTGAGAGTTGCAGAATCAGAAAAACTTATTTCAGCTTGTTTCATTTGACTAATTATGAAAAGAAGTGTTTATTAATAGGCTAGAAATTGTGTGTCAGAAAGCCAAAGTTCATTGCTAAATTAGAGCTTCTCTAGGAACTTTCATTAAGTCAGATGCTTGTTTTTCAACACATACTGATAAATATTATTGGACCATTATCTCCTGCTCTGGTCTATATCTATCTGTTGACTTGTACTGATCATTTCTCTAGGTTGTCTAGAGCAATTCCAATTAGACATATTTTATCTGCCATAGCAGCAAAAGCATTGCTTTTCCACCAGATTTTGCATTTTGGAAATCTGGTGACAATAGCAATCAACAGACACTGGCAATTTTAATATTGTCTGCTGGATATCAAGAGGATTTATACTACACTTATCATCATGCAGTGAATGGAATGATAGACCATTTCTACTGCCAACTTATCTAAAGCATAAGACAACAGAGATATCTTCCTATTATACTACTAGATATCAGATTGGCAATTAAAATATGCCTTAGTGATATTTCAGTTGAGCTTCTTTATGGCATAACAATAACCCTTCCTGGACAGATGGTATTTGGAGATTTCAATATGTGCCACAATCTGCCCAGTTATGTACATCACCCATGGCAGTGTATGTCCAAGTTACCAAAATCACTGCCCAGGCAGCAAAGAGTTAAGACTTACATTACAACTGACATTACCACATGGTTTCAGTTGCTTGCTATATTAAAGTATATTCTACCAGATGTAGTTGGTGTCTTGTTAGGGTATCTGTAATAACTGAAAATATCGTTGAAGATTTTATGTTTGGCAAGCTGTAAAAACTCAGAAATTCCTCATTGACTGCGAAACATGTGCCAATCCAATACATAGCTTGTTCTTTGTTAGATTAATTGGTTTATGCATCAACAATATTTGCAAAATGCTTCATGCCTTCTTAACTGAGCAAAACCAGTCATTACAGAACAGAAAACGTTTTGTATACAGAGGCTTATGTTGTACAGAGTTAAAATAAAGAAAAAGAAGCATAGTAGAGTGTGAAAGGAAATTGGTGGTCTGTAGCTTCTTAACTTGAGGTGTAACCAGAAGATTTGAATCACTTTTCTTTCTCAGTTGTATTAGCATAGACAATGATTCTGCAATATTTTCTTGCATTAAGGCAATGATGTGGCAGAATTGTGAGAACGCTGGGCATTTTGTCTGCCTTTACACTCTGCGTTCAAATTCTACTGTGGTTGACTTTGCCTTTCATTCTTTCAGAGTCGATAAAACAAATACCAGTTGAGCACAGGTCAATGTAACTCACCATCTCCCCCCAAATTGCTGGCCTTGTGCTAAAATTTGAAACCAATATTTCCTTGCATATTTATTCCTTGTGGGCAAAGGAAGAGCAAACAGCATTTTTTTTTATGTATTTGTGATTTGTTTGCTGCTGTTTTTTTTTTTGTTTTTTTTGCTGTGTCATCTAACAATTCCCTAACATTATTAAATTTAGGAACCAGCACTTCTAGCTCAATAGCAACACAGTGATATGCAGAGAGTTGAGGTTTCCTCAAAGTACTGATGACATTTTTTTTTCCAATTATAAAATCCTTTTGTTAAGAAATGCATTTTCTTTCCTACATATTGGATTTTATTATCTTCCTACATGTTTTATTTCCTCATTATATGCTTTAAAAAAATGACAATATGCATGGTTAGGGATTTGGTTATAATGAGTTGAAATATTGTTCCCTGTTGCTAAATGTCAGCTTGATTTGTTTCAATAATAATAATAACGAACTGGCAGAAATGTCAGCACACTCAGCGAAATGCTTAGTGGCATTTCGTCTGTCTTTACGTTTTGAGTTCAAATTCTGCCAAGGTTGACTTTGCCTTTTCATCCTTTCGGGGTCGATAAATTAAGTACCAGTTGCATACTGGGGTCGATCTAATCAACTGGCTACCTACCCCAAAATTCTGGGCCTTGTGCTTAGAGTAGAAAAGAATAATAATGGCAAAATAAGGTAGAGCAATTTTATTGACTGGTTGTGTGAATGTTGATTGAGATAATGAAACTGAAATCCCTATTACAGAAATGACTTTACTAAAAGTCACTGATTGCATTTGTAATTGTATTTCTAGTGACATCTTATAGCAGACGACTGTTATATGTTCAATGTCCGGAGTTTTATCCACGCATGCGCAGGGACTAGTTCCGGAAGGAATACAGGAAGAGTCTCATGCGCATGCGTAGAGTTTGACACCCAGCTTTGGCGCCTTTTCTCAGTCTCTTCGTTGACTGATCTCCGTCGAGTCAAGACGTCCAACAGAGCTCTCTCACATGTCAGCACCAGAGCTTCACAAATAACCACGGAAATCATTCAGGAGGCGTCTCAGTAACCGAGGGCGACGAGCTACCGAATTCCCTCCAAGCGTGAACTGAATTCCACTGTAAATAAATATTGTTATGTTGTTCAGAATCTGCGTTCCATTGTTTCTTCAAGAAATTTAATGTACGGAAGCGGTGTACACCTAATGGTGTATAACCACTTTCCTACATATTGTTTCAATCATGCTGGGACACCATCCTGAGGAGTTTATATATATATATATATATATATATATGCACCAGCAATAACAGCAGCAACAGCAGTGATACCAGCAGCAACAGCACCAGTGACGGGGCCTGCAGTGGTGACAACAGCATCAGTAGTGATAATGACAACAACAGCTGTAGCACCAACAGTATAGGGATAGAAATGCAGAAATATGTGGGGGTCTTCAGGTGGTTTGTTCAAGCATCATCTTAACAATCACAGGTCTTCTTTAGGATACCAGAGAGATGCAACATCGGTGTTTCTGGCTAGCTATGTATGACATTTAAAAGAGGAGGGTACACCATACATAATTAAATGGCGGCTTCTAGAACAACTGGAGCCATACTACAACTAAAACAAATGGTGTAAGTTTTGTTTTGTTGAACGATCAAGAATCCTGATAAACTCACTTGACTCAGGGGCCTTTTAAACTTCAAAACAGAAATGTTTAGTCAGTGCCCTCATGAGAGGAAATTTGTGTTCGAAACATGGAATTCGACATTTGCCGACAAGGTAAATGCTGCTATCTTCAGACATCTTTGGCAGGTATGTCATAGACATAAGTGGAAATGATATAAGGGGGATAACTACCTCATCCAAGGTTTTAACAGAAGTGTTTCGTTCCAAAGTTTGTTCATAAAATTAACTGACCATGTTTTCCTCCCTCCAGTTGTAGAGGTTATGTGCCTCCAGTCATTTGAGTCTAATATATCACTGATACAGTTAAGAGCTTTATAGGTGCAAAACCAATGGTGACTCTGACCAGCCATAACAAACAACCTTCTAAGATATATGTATATACACACACTCATGTAGATATGTATATACAATGGGATTCCTTCAGATTTCATCTACCAAATCCATTCAAAGGGCTTTGGTTGGGTCAAGGCTATAGTGGAAGGAACTTACTCAATATACCACACAGTATGACTGAACCAGAAACCATGTGGTTGGGAAGTAAATTTCTTTGAATTGACAAATTAAAGATTTTAATTCATTCACACCTTTTAGTTATCATGAATACACTTAACCTTCTGTTGTGGGAGTGAGTTTGGAACAGACAATTAGATTATAATATGATATTCCTATGTATGAGGTGCATGCAAAAAGTGTTCAAATTTATGTTTTTGTCAGAACTAATGCCAAGTGGGTAAAATCCTTTGGGTGGGAGGTGATGCCACCCTTCTTGTAGGCCACGTCAGTTTCTAGCTGTTAAGCCTAGAGTATAAATGAACAGTGCATACATGTTGGATTTTTGCTTTCATGCAAGATAACCGAATGCATCACGCAGAGACCACGAAACCATGTTTCACCACAAGTGACGATAGTCTTCATGAAATCTGCATCATGATTTGCACAATTCAGCATGTCCTAAGTGATTTTCACGTGGAGTTGCTTCTGCTGCTCTGCTAGCACCTTTGGGATGAATTTCTCTAATACTCTCTGCCTGCTCAAACCTCTGTTAAAATGGAATACACTAATCCTGTGCTTATTTCCTCTTTATGAACAATTTCCTGGATTGTTATATGATGGTCTTCCATGACTATTCACCAAACCTTCTCAATTGGCTTCTAGTTTCAGTTTGTGGATAGCTTACCTGAAGATGCCCTGCTCTCCACTGAGGTGCAGCCATGTTTGAGGTTGTACAACTCTTTGATCTGAATTTTGCCCATGGCATCATCACTAAAGCCCTGTTGAATCTTCTAAATTGTTTGAACTTGAATATCACAAAGCTTTTGGCAAAAATTAATGCAGTATCTCTGGTCAATGCATTCGGTAAAAATGAATGTTCACTACATGTCTGTACTCTAGGTATCCCAGTTGGGAACTCTTGTGGACTATTGGCACAAAAATGTTCACACATGTGCAGAAAGGGTGGCATCACCTTTCACTCAAGGGATTTTTCCCATGTGGCATTAATTTTGATGGGAAAAAAAATAAAGTCAGATACTTTTTAAATGCACCTCATATGTGGAAGGAGCACACAGACTATCATACATCCTTTTCACTTGATTCCTCCTCAGAACAATATATTCTTGAATATTGTAGTCATGTTGAATAGATCCATATGTAAGGTTTGTGAGGAGATATAACTCACATTCTCTTGCAGTTTTTAATGTTTCATAAAAAATTCTACTGGCTACTCTTTAAATGATAATGTTTACAAAATTCTGACTATAATCTGTATTTGATTATATTATACTGTAATTATTAATTTACCATACGAAAACAACTTTTCATGTAAATAAATAATTCAGGTTTGAAAAAATAAATTGATAAACAAACAGAAAAAAGATCGGTGTTCCCAACAGAAATAAAAATTAATAATAAAGCAAAATTATGAACAAACCTTGAAAGAGCCATTTAATAACAAAGTTGTTAAATTCATTTTCAGTTTAAATTGTTTCAAGAGGTGACAACTACAACTTGGCGACTAGCACAATTCTACATTTCTGCAGTAATTTTGGCACCTCATAGAAAAAAGTTTAAACTTAGATTAAAATTTTACAGTTTTATATGTTAAGTACTCTTTTATGATGTAGTTCCTTCAGTTTAACACATTGTCTCAGATCAGGTCACTTGCTATGTACACCAATATAAAGAGGTTAATTGAGACAAACAAATTATATTATGTTCTTCCTTACTTGTGTATGCAAAGAAGATGGATACCACTTTGGAATTTCACACAAATAAAATTGAGAGATATGGTTGCTATTTCAAACAGGATGATGTATAATCAAAAGAGCTTTTTTATACTGCGGATGGAGATTTGAACCAATGAAATGGAAAGTGATGACTGATAATAACAAGTGGCCTGGGAAAAAGTGAGTGATGACTGATAGTACAAAAAAATTGAAGATACATGTATTGGGTACAAAGAGATCTGATGAAGTCTGTTGTACATAGACCTTATAATAGTTATGAGTGGTAGAGGGATGAGGTTGGCGGTAAGGATTTTGACTGTGGATAGGTCCTGTCTTATGTCTCATTATACAAGTTGCATGAATGATGGGAAGATGACTGATAGGGAGATGAGTTGCAGGGAAATGAGTAAGGGAGATGCCTTTCCCATTATAGCCATGTTCATCTCTCTGACTGACATGAGAACGTTGACTGCAATATGCTATTATCGTATACAGAGGAGTAATCTCTCTTGTTTGATATAACAGGAACCACTCATATATTCCTATAGCTAAACTGACTTTGGAAATCTTGTGGCCAGAGGAGACATCGTTTATATCAGATACATATATATAAGAGAAGAGATAGATAGAGATAGATAGAGAGAGAGGGAGAGAGAGAAAGAGAGAGGGAGAGAGAGAGAGAGAGAGAGAGAGAAAGGTGGGGATATATTTATAAACTCAGTTGTTTCTTTTTAGGTCGATGTGAAGAGTGGGGGAGGACATGTTTCTATAGGAACCAAAATCTAATGATGACTAATTTATTGAGTTGTTATTGATTCTTGTTAGCATGAAATTTTGGAAGGAAATTTGCTTTTTTCATCATAAACATGGTGACATTTTCCCTGATGCACTGATAACAACATTAATCCCTGCAGATGTGTACATCAGCATGCATCTGCACTACATGAAATAAACGCATTCATATTATAGGTACGTAGATGTGCTGTGGAAGTCTAAAATGTGGGGACTTTTTCCAAAAACATGTTTGGTGCATTCATGTATCGATATTACACAGACACACATGCACAAATGTACATACATACATTCATACATACATACATCTATAAATACGTATGTACATACATACATACACTCTTACATACATATGTCGATAAATACATACATCTATAAATACATACAGACATACATACACACACATATATATGCACACATACATACATGTGTACATAGCTACATTGAACTTTCCCGTATATATACACATACCATGGATACATATGTTTGTGTGTGTATGTATATATACTGTATATATATTAATGTTTGTTTTTTTTATGTCTACTTAAATATAAAAACAATTTAACGTTAAACTGAAGCATTACTCAATAGTTTTTAGTAGAGCACCTGTTTATTAAATTTTTACAAAAAGTTGGGTGACAGTAACTTTAAAGTTTTAGCCTATTAATCTTCAATATATATATCTAAATATATCTATCTGTCTGTCTGTCTATTTTGTCTGTCTGTCTATATTGTCTGTCTGTCTATATTGTCTGTCTGTCTGCCTGCCTGCCTGCCTGTCAGTCTATCTATCTTTCTGTGTGTGTGTGTGTGTGTGTGTGTGTGTGTGTGTGTGTCTGTCTGTCTGTCTGTCTGTCTATCTATCTATCTATCTATCTATTTATCTATCTATCTCTATGTTTCTCTCTCTCTCTATATATATATATACATATATCTCATGTTATGCTAAGATGCGGTGCATGGTAACAGGATTTTCA
Source organism: Octopus bimaculoides (assembly GCF_046866305.1). Taxonomy (NCBI): domain Eukaryota; kingdom Metazoa; phylum Mollusca; class Cephalopoda; order Octopoda; family Octopodidae; genus Octopus; species Octopus bimaculoides. The sequence goes on from NC_142929.1 coordinate 106,748,631, forward strand.
ACTTGAGTCAAATATAACACTCCAAATCATTGTTAGAGTATCCGCATAAGTGGAGTGAAGAACAGCTAGTTTGTATTGACATCGAGTCATGTTAGTTTTGATAACGAAGTCAACCCAAGTAGTGATATTTTGAAATCATTCAATACATATATTTCAGGTTTGCATTTTATATAATAGGAAAGGCCTTAAGTTTTACTTAATAGATGCACTTTCTACTTACTTTATATTATGCAAACTTGAAACATGCATATTAAATGATTTCAAAATATCACTATTTGGTTTGACTTCATTATTACAACTGCGTGTATGTGTGAGTGTATGTATGTGTGTATGTGTATGTGTGTCCATATGTGTGCGTGTATGTGCATGAGTGTGTGTATGTGAGTGTGTGTGTGTGTGTGTGTGCATGTGCATGCATGTTTTTGTGTTTGTGTGTGTGTGTGTGTGATACATGTGCACATAGATATATGCATACAAACCTGCAGTCTAATATGCATACTTACATTTCATCATCTAGTTCATGTGTCCCATCATCCACAATCATTAGCATTCTTGATTATTATTATTATCACCTTCATCATCAATTATCCTCCACTTCCTCATTATCATCAACATCATCATCATTATCATTGTCATCATCACCTTTGTTTTGATGCCAATTCATTTTGAAATGCTTTCATGTGTCAGTGTGACTGGGTTCCTGGCTATAACATGTCACCACTGCCTTTAACCCTGTCTTCTCTTCTGTAATTAAAGCCTAACTTCATAAGATCTTCCTTCACCACCATCTCCCTTCATGTCTCACTTTGTTTTCCTCTATCCTGTGTGTCTCTAACTGTCAGCGTATTATGCTTGTTCCTTCATTACACATTGCTCGGTTAATGTTCATGGTAACACAGTTGTCTCTCATACATACATTGAGTCATTTCTGTTCCATGTGTCATGTTAGTTTACATTAAGCATGTCATACCTGACCATATTCAACTGTGTTTAAACAGATTTATATAAACACACATATGTACTCACACACACACACACACACATACATAGATATACATGTACATCTATCTATACATGTATAAGAAACTTAAAAGGTTGTTGCTTGTGGCTGGTCAGAGAGTGAGAATTGGTTTCACACCTATAATATTTCTTAGTGGTAAAGGTGACTTAGCAAACTCAATGGCTGGAGGCACATAACCTCTCTATACAACTGGAGGTAGGAAACAGTCTTGGTCAGCAAGGATTGTAAACAAAATATCCCAAAATGAAATTCTACTGTTCAACCATTTTTCTGGTTGAGATGGAGTTATCTCTCTTAGATTAGTTCCAGTGGCATTTGAAAAAGGGTCAGCAATGGATGATGATTACTTTTCACTAATTGGCAGTGAGGAATTCCATGTTTCCAATTTAAATTTCCTCTGATGAGAGCACTGATTAAAATTCTCTTTTCTGTAGTTTAAGAAAGTCTCTGGGTTGAGCAAATTCTTCAGGATCTTTGCTCTCTCAGCCAAGCAAAGCTTACATCATTTGTCCCCCATTACAATACAGCCTTGGTTGTTCTAGGAGTTTCCATTTAATTACATATGGCATACCCTCTTCTTTTAAATGCCATATGTAGCTGACCAAAGATGTAATGTGCCAATCTTGTGATTGTTAAGAGACTATGTGAAGGTACCCTCTGTAGACCCAACATATTTCAATGTCTGTGTCCTTGTGCCAGTGGTGCTGCAGCTGTTGTTGTTGCTGCTGTTGTCCTTGCCATTGCTGTTATTACTGTTGAACACGCTGATGTAGCTGTTGTTTTTGCTGTTGCTGCTGTTAATGCTGGAGGTGCTGCTGGTGTTGTAGTTGTTATTGCCTCCTTTACCACCATTATTGCTGTTACTGTCGGACACATTGTTGGTGCTGTTATTTCTAGCAGGCTAAATGAACATGTACAGTTCCTTCATTGTCCATGTTGTTGTTTTGCCTCCAAGACAAATTTTATCAAGCAAACCCTATAATCAAAAGACATTCCAACCATTATGATCCTGTCGTTTTTGCTTTCCACAAATGGATTTTCAAGAATTAAATCATCCAATATGTCCTTTTTTATTGTATGATGTGTGAGCTATTTGGCTGCTATTTCTAGCATTTTGAGCGATTACATAGAAACCTTTTCATTGACTGCGAACATTATATTGTAGAGTTGTTAGAAACTAGGTACAGTATATTGATTGTTCCACACCAGAAATGAAAAGCATATGTTCTTGATTGTGCTGGATATTTCCTGTGTCTGATTTGATAATGTAAGAATAGTGATGACTGCATGGCTTCTGTATCTCCTGATTTCCTGTAACTTTGTTGATGAAGCTGTTAAGGATGCCAATAAATTGCTTCAAAAAGTGTATCAGGCTTGTGGTATCAGCTAGCAACTGAAGTGTAGTAATGTGTGTCTGCAATAATTCGACCCTTGTCAATCTTTCAGTCGCGGACTACAGTAATCAAATATCAAGTAGCCGAATCTGCTGAGGCAGCTTATGCAGCCCTGCAGTATTGAGAAGAGGTACAAGTGGCACATATTCCAGGCATGGCTGTGTGGTTAAGAAGTCTACTTCCCAGCCACATGAGTTCAGGTTCAGTTCCACTGGGCTGACCAAAACCTTATGAATGAATTTGATTGGTAGAAACTGACGGAAGCCTGTCACACACACATGTGTATTTATATATGTATATATATATATATATATATATATATATATATGTCCCTATATCCTTCTCCAGCTGAGCATCCCTAATCTTGTGGGCTCATGGATGCTGGTGCCACATAAATGCACCCATGTCAGTGCTGGGTAAAAGCACCCAATACACTCTGCAAAATAGTTGGCTTTAAGAAGGGCATCCAGCTGTAGAACCCATGCCAAAACAGACATGGAGCCTGGACAGCTCTTTAGTTGGCCAGCTCCTGTCAAACCGTCCGACATGGAAAATGGTTGTTACCTGAATATGGCAGTGATGATGATGATGATGATGATATATGTATATATGTATGTGTGTATGTATGAGTGCATGAGAGTGTGAGTATGTGTATGCTTGTGTCTCTTTGTTTGATTGTCCTTCTTTCCCAATAATCTGCAAAAGCATGTCTGGCAATGAGAACGTATTACCTTGTTTGGAAATAGTTATGATTCAGCAACAAGTAGGTCATCTAGTGGTAGAAAATCTGTTCCAATAAACTTATTTTGACTCATGCAAGCATGGAAAAGTGAACGTTAAAATAATGATGATAATGGTGGTGGTGATGGTGGTGGTGGTGGTTGTGGTGGTGGTGGTGATGATGATGAAATCCTTTGAAAAAATAGTCACGAGGATACATATATGAGATGCTACAGTGATATTTCACTCTTAATGTGAATAAATACTGGTAGAATGTTCTCATTAAAATGTTTATGAATATAGGCTTGACATAACAGATATAATGATTATAGGCAGAAACAGAAAAATGTGTGTGTGAACATGCACAATAGTAGAAATCATTTGACCAGCAAATGACAATATAATGTAAAGGCGGAAAGAAAAAGAATACTTAGATTGAGTTAATGAGAATCTTCAGCTACCACATGCAGACTATGATTTTAGATTTATTTATATCTGTGGTTAATGATGCACTTGCTTATATAACTGACTGCCTAAGTATCACTCTAAAGAAGCTGGGTTTTTTGAAATCAGAAATGATGTAGCTATTTAAGAAATTACAATTAGAAGCTATTAATGGGACATTAGTGGAACTACAAAATTATGAAAAATATTCCAAGCATATCAATAAATATATGCATGTGTAAGTCAAAATATATACACCCACATACACAATGATTGCATGCATACAAACCTACATGCATGTTTACGTGCATATATACATAATGCATGTCTACCTACCTACCTACCTACCTACCTACCTACCTACCTACCTACC
>NC_142929.1:106760082-106797582 GCF_046866305.1 Octopus bimaculoides
ACCAAAAAGATGTTGGTACCAATATTAGTATGACAAATGCATTGTAGATATTGCCTTATCAGAGTTCTGAACACTGTTGTACTTTTCAAAGTCTGGTCACGGAAACTTTGCTCACAATAACTTTGTATGATATTATATGATAAACATCTATGTATTTGTTGAAATAGCAGCCAAAGTCACTCAAAATACACCCTGCCATCTTCAAAAGAATAGTGAGTGAAGATTGGACAATGTAGTCATTGATATACAAGAAAAACAGGATGGTCACAGCTTGAATGTCTTTGACTGATGGTAGGCCTACATAATTAGCGTATGTCTGAGACTCAACATCCTCATCGTCATCATCGTCATCATCATCAGCAGCAACAACAGCAACAACAACAACAACGACGACAACAGCAATAGCAGCAGCAAACCTTCATTGACAGCACCTGCACTCATATACAATCACACACACACACACACACACACACACACACACACACACACACACACACACACAAAATATGGGTATGCATTCACATCTATATTAACATTATAGAGTAGTGATAGATCTTGAGCAAACTGAGTGAGTGACACGAGTTTGAATTTGGGTTGTGTTATTTGGTTTTACATTATCCTAATATGTGTATGTGTGTGAATGTGTGAATGTGTGTGTGTGTGCATGTGCATACATATGTGTGTTTTTGTATGATGCTTGTGTGTGTGTGTGTGTGTGTGTGCGCATGCACATACACATGTGTGTTTGAGTATGTATGTGTGTGCGCGCGCGCGTGTGTGTGTGTGTATGTGGGTGTGTATGAGGAGTTATCACTCATAATCAATAACCAATAACTTTGAAAGAAATACACTCCACCAAGCTGATTCCCTTTGAAATACAACATGAAAGTGAAAATCGTTTGTGGAGATTTAATGACCCATTAAGGGTTACGACACAGTTTGTATGTAAATCTGAATGCGCATATGTGTGTGTGTGTGTATAGTGTGTATACACACACACTTTCACACATTGCACACACATATATGAAGACGATAATGTGTGTGTGTGTGTGTGTGTGTGTGTGTGTGTGTGTGTGTGTATGTATATATGTATGTATGTATGTATATATGTATTTATGTATTTATGTATGCGTGTATGTAAGTGTGTATGTGTGTGTGCATGAGCACAGGCATGCTGTGTGGTTAAGAGATTTATTTCCCATCCACATGGTTTTAGGTTCAATCCCACCGGACATATGTCTCCTACTACAGTTCCAACCTGACCAAGTGGAGGTGCATAGCTTAGTGGTTAAAGTATCGGACTTGTGATTGTAAGATTGTACTTTCGATTCCTGGACTGGGCAGTGTGTTGTGTTCTTGAGCAAAACATTTCATTTCACATTGGTCCAGTCCACTCAGCTGGCATAAATGAGTAATCCTGCAATGGACTGACATCCCATCCAGGTACAAAATATATACGCCATGAAACTAGAAAACTGGCTCTTGTGAGGTGGCATTACTTGGGAAGGTAACTTTACCTTTACCAGGCTAATGAAAGCCTTGTGAATAGATTTATCAAATAGAAATTGAAAGAAGCTCATTGTGTGTGTGTGTGTGTGTGTGTGTGTGTGTGTGTGTGTGTGTACACATATGTGTGTGTGTGTGCATGTGCGTACATGTGTGTGTATTTGTGAGTGTGCATGCATAAAAGAAGGCATAGTAATGTGTGCCATGCAGCCAAAATCAGACTCAGTATTGAACTCTGCAGTCCACTCCAATATCCAGTTTAGTATGAAGTGAGGCAACAAACTTGGGATAGGTTAGAGTGTAGAAGGTGATACTAATAACCAGTTGTTAGCACTCACTATATGCAGTTTTAGAATAAAGCAAGAGACTAATATAGAACATATTATTAATTATTGAATGGCAAAGGAACAAGGATTATGAAATAAACTTCATTAGCTTACAGCAGTTTCTGCTATAAGAAACATTACACTCAGAGCTGAGTGCTTGTGTAAGATCTTAAAACTTCCTTGGAGCCATCAAAATGAAATGTATGCTTATTTTGAAAAACATTTAAATTACTTAAAATGATTACTTTTGGAGTGATATATTATCATAAATAATCTTTTCTACTATAGGCACAAGGCCTGAAATTTTGGGGGAAGGGAAATGTTGATCACATTGACCTCATAAAGACAGGCAAAATACTGCTAGGCATTTTACCCGGCATGCTAACAATTATGTCAGCTTACTGTTTTAATATAATTATAAATAATACAATTCAGTTTGAAGGTGAGAGGTCATAGAAATATGCAAGTTTAGATAAATATATGTATACTTAAAGACCACAATGAACATACATGTAACTATTCATACACAAACAAAAATACATACACATGTTTTATTAATACATATTTAAATGGATACATACACATGAATACAAAAAAATAAATAAATTAGATAACTGGATGCATATATGATCTTAATGACCCAGACAAAATATAAGGCTATAGAAACAGATCAACTAATGGATATATGTAAAATACAGTCTGAAGTCAAAGTATCTAATTTTCCTGAAAATGTTATTTTCCACTTTTGATGTGATGGCTTTATCTATAATTTCAGTGGAAGCTAGGAAAGACCAGACAACCAATTCTATGAGACAAATTGTTCAGATGTTGTGATAGAAGCCATAAAAGTGTTGACAACTCCCTCTGCATTGCTACATCCACATAGACTGACAATAGCTGAATGTGGTGAGGTTTGGAGCTGTCAACAGTTTTATGATTTCCACCACCACATCTCAACCATTTGTCTCATAGCATAGGTTGTCTGGTCTTTTCCTAACTGTCATTCTAAATTATCTCCATATCTACACAAAGCCATCACATCACAAGTTGAAAATAACATTTTCTTGAGAATTAGACATTGATGACCAAACTGTATCATCCAATATATCAAATTTTTATGATTGTAAAGTATGATTTAAGGAACATTTGGTTGCTTTATTTCATAGGTCAAGTTAGCACATAGTGCCTCCTTGTTTTCATTTTCTTTTTAGGTATTGGACTGGCTCCTGTGCAGGTGGCACGTAAAAGACACCATTTTGAGCATGGCCATTGCCAGTACCGTGTGACTGGCCCTCGTGCCGGTGGCACGTAAAAGCACCCACTACACTCTCGGAGTGGCTGGCGTTAGGAAGGGCATCCAGCTGTAGAAACTTTGCCAGATCAGATTGGAGCCTGGTGCAGCCATCTGGTTCACCAGTTCTCAGTCAAATCGTCCAACCCATGCTAGCATGGAAAGCGGACGGTAAACGATGATGATGATGATGATGATGTATTCCAAACTAAGATGGTGGGCTATTATGAAGGAAAGATTCTAAAATGTTGGCTTTGTGCCTAAGCCAGAGACTATTATACAGGAGAGACTTGGTTACTCTTTCCTGTAGCTTAATGGACTGCATACAATCTCCCTTGTTTGCTTACAATAGATGCTTGTTATTGTTGTTTAACTTCAGGTTAGCCCTAATTGTGCTGACCAGTGTTGCTCCAGCTGTCACAATGCCATCTTTTTGCATAGCAAGAAGAACATTATCCAATGTAACCTTTTAAAGACAGAGTATGATTTGATTGACATTTGGCTGATATTTCTATGTGTAGTGCACCTGAACACTGTATACAATGAGCTCATTATATAACCTATATAAGTAGTGGCTTCCTCATTATTCATCTATGGTAACTAAACCTTCAGATCATAATGTGCTAAACCAGACACTCACACTTTCTTTTGTCTGTTTTCCTTTCTCACTTTTGTTTTTGGTCTTATTATATCTCCTATATCAGTAATCAATTCTTCTTTTATAAAAAGAAATAACATGATCTTATTGTTGAATAATTTATTTTTCAATTAGAAAATGGGGTGGAAAGATTCCGTCAATTCTTAGCCAAACAAGTTTGCAATTAGTTGTTGACTCCTAATTAGAATCACTTCACCTTTATAATTAATGCCATAGAAATAGCCATGGCCGTAATAACTTCCTATTTCTCACCTTCAGAAAGCTGAGACATTGTTATGAAATTTCAAACTTTGTCACTTCAATCATATTTTCAGTGTATACATAAATACATATTTTCAGTGTGTGCATACGTAAATACATGAATACTTACACACATACTTAAATAAATAGTGCATACATGCATACAGAAATACATGCATTCACACATACATACCTTCATACATACATGCATTCATACATACATGCATACATCCATACATACATACATACATACATATATTTATATATGTACTACTGCAACTAGAGCAAAATGCAGAATCAGAGTCACTCTCCCTTTCCCTCTCTCTCTCTCTCTTTTTTTCTTCTCTATCTCTTTCTCTCTCTCTCTTTTACTCTATGTATATATATAACTATTCTCTTGTCTTTTTGGTTAGTCCATGCTATGTTTATATCATTAAAAAGTATTGTCAGTAGAGGTTGAATGGAAGAGTTGGTGAATGGCTGTGTGGCTAAGTAGTGTGCTTCCCAATGATGGTAATAGGGGTTGGGCAGAGCCCCTCTTGAATAAACATTACTGAAGTGGTTTTAGGATAACAACTTGGCTGGATGGGTTTTCTTGAGTACAGTAAGGCATCAGATATCTCAGTCCTTTGGTATCTCCTTCATAAGGCTCAGCGTCTTGAGATCAGCCTTCAATGCTTCATCCCATATATTCTTGGGCCCCTTTCTTATACAAGTTCCATCCACTTTAAGTGATCAGCACATCTTTATGCAACTGTTCTCATCCATTTGCATCACATGAGTGCAGACTTCTCTCTTGCACACTACATCTAGTTTCTCTTTTCTCTCGATACTAGCACTCTGTTGCACATGAACTCCAGCATTGCACATCCAGTGAAGCATATGAGCTTCCTTTCTTTCCTAGTCTTCATATGTCCTCCATGCAGGGCCCATGTCTCACTACCATGTAGCATTGCTGTTTGTACACATGCATCAAACAATCTTCCTTTCACTTGGAGAGAGAGACCTTTGGTTGCCAACAGAGGTAGAAGCTCTCTGAATCGGCTCCATCCTATTCTTATTCTAGCAATTACACTTCTAGTACATCCTCCTTCACTGTTAATTAGGTCACGTAGGTAGCAGAAATTATCTACTACTTTCAGAAAGCCTCCAGAGCATTTGAGAAAATCAATTTCCTGTGTATCTGCAGACTTTATGGCTCCTATACATTTCCTACATGCAAACACTAGGTTCTCTGCTTACCTTCCTATTATTCCACTGCACCTCTAGTGTGTCCATAGTTTGCACTGAGAATACTGAATGGAATTCCTGCATATGCTTTTCCTACATATTGAGCAGGGCCATTTACCTGAAGTGGATAGGGTTCTGTCCATCTGTTTGCTTACTGGGACTTAGGTCTTTGCTAAGTAAACTTTAAAGCTCTTCTGTTCCAGTATGTGTGTGTGTGTGTGTGCATATGTGTGTGTGCATGCATGCATGCATATGTGTGCATGTGTGTGTATGTGTACATGCATGGCGTGTGCCTGTGTGTGTGTGTGTGTGTGTATGTCTGTGTGTGTGTGTGTGTATAACCAATGTTCTACAATGAGTGTCAAGGGCATGAAGCATTCTGGATTGCAAGATAATGTACCAGAGAGAACGAAGAAGTTGTGGGAGAGAAATGCATATGGATAGATAATGGTGTGCTCGCACTTAGGGAATCTGTAAAGAAAGAGGTATGAAAGTGCTGCTATGAAAGTGCTGCTATGAAAGGCTGCTAAATGTGGAGAATGAATGAGAGAAAGAGAGTCTTTCCAATGGGAACCCAGCAGATGAACCAGCTATTATAATTGACAGTAGTATGATAGATAAAGCAATTAAGGAATAGCTGGCAGAGAAAACCCTTTGTCTATCACAAATCAACACTGAGATGCTTAAGATATCTGGCAAAGTAGGATATGGCTGGTCATCTGTATAGTCAATCAGTTTGAGAAAGGTGTTATACCTAACAAATGGTGTAACAGCATTAAAGTCAACTGTTGTAAGAGTAAATAAGATGACATAAATAGAAGTAATTACAGAGGTATCAAATTGTTGGGCTAGGGTGTGAAAGTTACTGAAAGAGATATAACCCAATTAATTTAGAAAAGAATTAAACTAGATGAGATGCACTTTGGTTTTGTGCCAAGGGAAAGTACTATTGATGTCTTCTTTCTATTAACAGCTGCAGGAGAGGTATTTAACCAATGTGAAGCCATTGTACTTGGCTTTCATCGATCTGGAGAAAAAAAAAAGACTTCAACAGAGTCTCTTGCTCTGTAACATGGTGGTCTCTGAGGAAGCTAGGGATAAATGACTGGCTGGTGAGAGCCATAATAACCATGTACAGAGATGCTGTTATTAAAGAGTGGGTTAGCAATGAGTATAACAACAAATTTAGCTCTACGTATATGAATCCTCCAGGCCATAACAAGAATTTAAGACCAGTTGCCCTTGGTAATAACTATATGTTGATGATGCCATTCTTACAACAGAATCTGTTGCAGATTAGAAAAGAAATTCTAATTGTGGAATCAAGGGGCCTTGAAGTTAACTTAGCAAGGACCAAAGTACAAGTAAGCAGGCAAAAAGAAAAATAGGACATTACTCCCTCCAGGAAAACAACCCAGTTCAATATGTAGGAAAAGCATAGGGAGAAATTCTATATGCTGTATTTATTGCAAGTTGTGGACACAAGAATCACAATAACATCTTATGACTGCTATATCTCATATTTAAAACCCTCTTATATCTGCTGTCATTCTCAGTAACCTCTCCCATCTGTCATCAAAGGCCCTCCTCACTTTTGTCATCATCACCTTTATTTTCTTTCCAGCCACTTACACCCACCTTCATATATATAAGAGATAGTAATGTATCTCTTCAATAGCAAGCCACCTGTACTTGTCTCTTTATCATACTTTAGCCTTTCAATACCTGGCATAATGCCATCTCCCTCTTTACTAAACCCCCACTCAGTAGAGGAGGCTTTTTTTTTTGTCTTGTGAGCTATTTGGCAACCTACTAGTCATGAAAGAAAGCACCTAGTATACTCTGTAAAGTAGTTGGCATTAGGAAGGGCATCAGGATGTAGAATCCATACAAAAGCTGACACTGGAGCTCGACACAGTTCTTCAGTACATCTTGGATCCTGTCAAATCATTCTACCCATGCTAGCATGGAAGACAGAATGTTAAATGATGACGATGATGATGACATGTATGTATGTGTGTGTATGTATGTATGTATGTCTCTATGTACACACACACACCATAATAGATATATAGTAGTGCACATTTCAATTAATATACTCTTTTTTACTTGTTTCAGTCATTTGACTGTGGCCATGCTGGAGCACTGCCTTTAGTTGAGCAAATCGACCCCAGGATTTATTCTTTGGAAGCCTAGTACTTATTCTATCGGTCTCTTTTGCCGAACCGCTAAGTTACGGGGACGTAAACACACCAGCATCTGTTGTCAAGCGATGTTGTGGCACCTTAGGAAAATGTCTACTACTATAGCCCTGGGCCTTGTGTGTGGAATTAGTAGATGGAAACTGAATGAAGCCAGTAGTATATCTATCTATCTATCTATCTATCTATCTATCTATCTATCTATCTATCTATCTATCTATCTATCTATCTATCTATCTAGCTAGCTAGCTAGCTATCTACCTACCTATCTATCTACATACATGTATATGTCATTGTGTTTGTATGTTTGTCCGCCACCATTCCTTGACAACCTGAGTTGTTTTGTTCAAGTCCCCATTTAGTGATTCAGCAAAAAGAGACTGATGGAATAAGTACTGGGCTTAAAAAAAATAAACAAAAAATGAAAAACAAGTACTGCAGTTGATTTTTACATCTAAACCCTTCAAGGTAGTGCCCCGACATGGCTACAGTCTAATGACTGAACTAATAAAAGATAAACAATAAAAGATTCCTTCATGCCACATAATCATGAATTGTAGAAGGAGGAGGAAAAGCAAAGCTTTGTTGCAGAATCATTAAGACTTGCACAATTATTTTTAGAACCATAACGAATCAATCCATCAAAATCAAAGTTACTTTGCAAAATTTGAGTGTAATTCATTTAAATTAACATGAATATAAAGTAAAATTATGGGAAATATAGAAGAAGTGTTAATTGTTTCGGTGGATGGTATGTCACAGCAACACTCATTACTCATCATTATGCAACAAAAAGTGTTATATTTACTTAACCAACAAAAAAAATTTAAAAAACACACAAGATACAAAATTGAGCAAGTCAATCAAATATTTATTGCTCCTGATGAATGGTTTGAATGGTGAAATTGAAATGTTCTAGTCTCTATAGCATTCAAATAATAGAGGAACCAGCAAGTACTGACATCCAAGTTGCATTAGGCTTTCCAGTACAGTTGAAGTCATCAGTATCATTTTAATGGCTGCTTTTCCACCCTTGCATAATTACATCCAAGTAAGGTAATATTTCCCTGTGACCAGACATGCTTTCATGGAAGATGATACTTGGTTACAGAGATCACACAAAGTCAAGGAGATAGTAACATACACACACACACACACACACACACTTGGAGAGAGAGAGAAAGAGAGACTTCTTTCAGTTTCAGTGTATCAAATCCACTCTCAAGGCTTTGGTAAGCCTGGATTTATAGTAGAAGACATTCACTCAAGGTGCCACAGAATGGGACTGAACCTGAAACCATGTCAGTGGGAAGCAAACTTCTTACCGCGCAGCCATGCCTGTGCCAATTGAAGTATATCATAAGGTGGCGAGCTGGCAGAATCATTAGCACGCCTGGCAAAATGCTTAGCGGTATTTCATCTGTCTTTACATTCCAAGTTCAAATCCCGCTGAGGTCGACTTTGCCTTTCATCCTTTCGGAGTTGATAAATTAAGTACCAGTTGCATACTGTGGTCGATCTGATTGACTGGCCCCCTCCCCACAAAATTTCGGGCCTTGTGCTTAGAATAGAAAAGAATTGAAGTATATCATAGAAAGGAGTAAATATCCATCAAATCTAGTTTTAAATGTAAATAAACGGGGTAGAATGGAAATGTTTATCATCTAAAGCTTATCTCTCATAAAGGAGATAAAAAGAAGCACCACATGTATAAAGCAATGAAAGATTGTCACTGATTTTTGTTAAGAGTTAATATCACAGGAGACTTGATATTCCATTACTTGTTTATTGTCTTTGATACACCAAGGGTCATGTAAAATGTATTCAAATCTAGATTTGTTTACTGAATGATTTGCAGAATGTTTCTGTCTTCCAAGTGTTACTGTGAGAATAATGATTTTGAGCCAACCAAAAGCACTTCTGTTTTTGAATAATACTCCTAATCAAAGCTTGAGTCATCCAAACATGCATACCTGTTGAAATCATTTTCATTCCATCAAACACAACATCACAACTACAACTTATGAATCAGGAAGTTATATACATTTTCAAGGAATGCTATTTATCAAAAACACTTTATATCACTTGATTACAATGACTGGTGATAAATATCAAAGTGTTCTGGAGATATTACAGCAATATGTAATTTAAAAAATGTGGACACTAAACTCTGTTTGCGAAGATCTGTTGGGGCAAGTGAAATCGTAATTGAACCATACTCGATGACTGGTCACCGCGCCTGTGGAGCACTAACAGCATTGTCGAGCATCTTCATTGCCAGAGCAGCTGTTTGGCTTCCGTGCTAGTGGCCTGTAAATAGCACCATTTGAGCGTAATCGTTACCAGCGTTGCCTCCTAGCACTTGTGCTGGTGGCACGTTAGAAAATCATTCGAGCGAGGTCCTTGCCAGTGCCGCTGGACTGGCTCCCATGCAGGTGGCACATAAAAAACACCTTTTTGAGCGTGTGACTAGCCCTCGTGCTGGTGGCACGTAAAAGCACCCACTACACTCTTGGATTGGTTGGCGTTAGGAAGGGCATCCAGCTGTAGAAACTCTGCCAGATCAGATTGGAGCCTGGTGCAGCCTTCTGGCTTGCCAGTCCTCAGTCAAATCGTCCAACCCATGCTAGCATGGAAAGCGGACGGTAAACGATGATGATGATGTAATTAAGAAAGAATATAAGATAAAGATAATATCCCCATTTATCGATGTTTCGTTAGAACAAACTATACTGTGGTAGATGCCATGAGAGAATCTCAGGTGATGTCCAATGTTTATTTCATCCTGATAATGTGTGTGTGTGTGTGTGTGTGTGTGTGTGAATATATGTATATATTAGTGAATTCTGATATTGTTTTTTTAATAGGGTGATATGACCAGGATGAGTGTCTCCAAGGCACTGGAGCTTGTGACATTGTTACACAATCAGAACTTAAGCATTGTATTGATTACAAAATCGGGTTTTAGGAGAGTTCATTCATTAAGCCTGCCTAAATAGCACATCTCTCTTAAAACATGATGGAATAATCTTGATAAGAAAATCTTAGATCATATATCAACCGACTTGATGCTTAACAACAACAATAACAGCAGCAACAACAACAACAACAACAACAACAACAACATTTCCGGAGGGTAGAAAGCTAAAGACGACCCCAGTGGAATTTTAATTCAGTACATTTAGATTTTAACTCTAAGATAATGAATATGTAATAATACATGTTATTGGAGAAGCAGCAAACAGTAAACAGTAATAACAGTGTAGAATGTTTAGAAATCATGAAGTGAATAAAACAAGTGTGTTCTTATATCTTGTAGCTTTGTTGGTTTTGTTAGGCTATTGTTTTATTCTAGATTTTTCAAAAAAACTTTCTAGTGGCGTTCCTGGCTGACATATATATATATATATATATATATGTGTGTGTGTGTGTGTGTGTGTGTGTGTGTGTGTGTGTGAGCATATACACACACAGAGGGAGAGAAAGAGAGGCAAACATGCATAGAGTGAGAGAGAGAGATGGAGCAAGTTCGGGGAGGAGGAAGAGAGAGAGACAGACAGAGAGAGAGGGAGAGAGAGAGAAAGAGAAGAAGAGAGGTAGAGAGAAAGAGAGAGAGAGAGAGTAAGGGAAAAAAACAGAGATTTCTTCAGTGTTTTATTCTTAATTGAACTGATACAGTAGACAATGCAGTGAATCTATATGTGTTGTCCATAGTCATCTGCAACTATAGATCATTAGATGTAGGTACAAACATAATACATTTTCTAAGGTGTCCAAATCAATGTTGCTGATTGAGTCTGTAATAATAGAGAGTTTGGCATTTCTAGTCAGTTGATAATATTTTTAGAACTTCTTACAGTAAATGTGCTTTGCTTTTGTTCCCTATCCTCTTAATGTTGTAATTATCACCCTCCCCACTACACATTTTCTATATTTTATAATGGCTTGGTTAGCCTTATGAAGCTGAAAATTCAGAAGTGCTTTTATAAGAATCTGCTTTAAAGTTGCATTAACTTGAAGCATCTATAAAAGTGATGTATAATTAAGACGAGCTGAATAGTGTGTTTTGTTATAAATTAAGAGCATTACTATAAATAATTTCTGTTTCATATTTTTTGTGCTATTTATGAAAGTCATTGCATAGGCATGGTAGACTTGTTACAAAGTTTGTTTCCCAACCATGTGGTTTTTTTGTGTCCAGCTTTCTATGTGGTACTCTGGGCATGTGTCTTTTACTGTAGCCTTGGTCTTAGGCTGATCAATGTGGCATGAGTGAAACCTGGTAGAGGAAAATTGTATGGAAGCCTATCATGTATGTGTATCTATCTATCTATCTATCTATCTATCTATCTATCTATCTATCTATCTATCTATCTATCTATCTATCTATCAACACGTCTATCAATTTATCTATGCCTACATACATACACTAGGATTGCTCCATCTTCACAGATAATTGCTGTTTCTCTGAGCTTCCTTGTTACCAATGATGCTTCTGACATTCCATATATGATCTCTCAGATGACTATTCAGTTCTGCTGCAGATTTGCATCGTCTTAAGAATAGGTGACAAACAAAAGACATAACTTCCACTGGATTGATTGGGTCATTTTGTGAGATATGTTCTCCGTGAACTGCCATGTGTTTCTTCAGACTTGAAATCAAGAAACAAACCCTTTTGCACTGCACATGCCAAATCACCAAGTCTCAGAGGAAGGACATTACATACAGTTGATCTTTCCTTCATACTTACACACACACACATGCACTCACACACACACACACACATACACAAACACACACAATCTCACACACACACACACACACACACAAAATATATAGATTCAAGGTAATCCAAAATATGTATATACACATTGAATAATTGTAAAGTCAGTGTTTATTGAAATGCATTTCATTTTCAAAATTTGATAAAATCTTCAGGCAGAATTTAATTTTTTAATGAATGCTTGTTTTCAAACTGATAACTATTCTGCTCCAGGCATTGCTGATAGCATGAACTAATGGAATTTCAAACATCAAGATAGATTTCATTCAGTAATTGCGAGCATTCTTGTTCAATGGCTGTCCTCAATTCATTAACTGTTGCTGTAAACTTTATCTTTTTAGCATCTCTATAAAGAAAAATTCTAGTGGTATGAGGTTCAGTGAATGTAGAGGGTATTCTACTAAACCACTTGTCCAATTCACCTGTTTGGCAAAATCTCATGAAAGTAGGCTCTTACATTATTATTTTTGTGTGGAATTTTCCAAGAAATATAACTCCACATCTTCAAGGTCCTCTTGAGTACTTGGCATGACAGATTGTTACAAGTTCAAGAATACTGGACCAATTACAGTACTGTCAAAAGAGAATGGTCCAATTAATCCTTTTGAGATGATAAGTAGCACCATGTTATAATTCCTGGTAAATTAACAAGATATTCCTCTATAATATACAGATTCTCAGGTGTCCAGTAGAATCTATTGTGGTGGATAATTGAGCCATTTTGTTGAAATGTAGCCTGATTACTCCAAACAACCTTTGTTGAAAAGTGTGGATCTTCTATACAACTTGTCAAGTGTTACAAAACTCCACTCATCTTCATTGAGAACCTGAACTATTCTTGGAGTGCAACTTTTCTAATGACAGTTCTTTGAAATGTGATGGGTGTTTGATTTTGAAATTCCTATCTCATGACTTGCTTGCAGCACAAATTTTCTTGAACTATGACGATATGTTTCTAATACTCTTTCTTGCTTTGTGGGACCAGTCAGTATCTACCAGAACGTTTCTTGTGCTCATCCTCAACAGTTCCATCTGCTTCAAACTTATCTATAATTAAAATGATGGTAAATTGCATAAGTAGATCTGTTTGAAACTCCTTCCTAAACTGTCTTTGCACTTCAACTGTGTTTTCAAACTTCCAATTGCATTTTAGTTAAAGCTTAGTCAGACTCTCTTCACTTATGCTAATGGCTTTGAATTTAAAAAGAGATGAAAAGTAAGTGTTATTAGCTGTTTAAATGTATATATATTTTTGAGACACCCTATGTATATGTGTATGTGTGTGTGTGTGTGTGTATGTGTGATTTCATGTGTGAGCACTTGTTTCTATATATCTCTACATTGACACTGTTTGTGCAAAAAATGGTAAAATTGTTTATGCCACCAATAAATAAAATGTTCCATAGCTCTGTAGTTTCATTGTTTTTCAATATGTGAGGATCAGTGAAACAAGAAAACCTTACTTACAAAACAAGTAAGTGTTGCTGACTGGAAGGACATCTGGTTTAAGAAAACTGCTTCGATGATGATAATGATGATAACAATGATGATGATGATGATGATGATGACGATGATGGTGATGGTGAGGGTGATGGTGGTGGTGGTGGTGGTGGAGGTGATGGTGATGATGATGACGATGATGATGGTGAGGAGGAGGAGGACAATCATGATGGCGATGGTGATGATAATTTTTATTTAACCATATTTCAGAAAATATAGGATAAATGTGATATATATATATATATATATATATATATATATATATGAGTGTGTGTGTGTGTGTGTAATAAAATATACTAAATTTACATCTTTAATTACTCATACTCAAACAGAAAAATAACTACCAATCCTCTTAAATGCCAACCAGTTACAAAATTAATCAGTCTATTGGATTTTTTTTTTTTTCATTTTATTGGTTTGGTTTAGCAGAAAGGTTGTGCCCATATCTTCTACATGCCTGCCTTCCAAATCAATGAAACTGAAAGAGTTATGATGCAAATTGATCACTATAGATGATTTAACGTAAGCAAATCCATACAAAGCAGATTAGGTTAGCTTTCCTATGCATCATTTTTGTAATCCTTAATTTAAAGGGGTAATATTCCAATCATAAGCATGTTTCACACTTTAGAAGCTGTTGACTCATGCAGTTGATTTATTCTTCTTTTATAATAAAGGACTTCTGTTCCATCACATGTTAATATGAATGAGCAGAGGAGTCTTGGGATCTCATGTAATTTTACTGTTGGTATTTATTATAACAATTTAAGATGATTATAGATTGTTCCAATACAATACTTTCTACACAACCAAAGAAAGAGCATTTTGAAGAAATGACAATAAGTTAGTAATTCAGGCTCTGTGGTAAGAAGTTTGCTTCTCAACCATATAGAGTGGATCCTGGACAAGTGTCTTCTGCTATAGCCCCAGTCTGATCAAAGCCATGTGAGTAGATTTGATAGAGGGAAACTGAAAGAAGCTCATCTTATATTTCCGTCTGCCACTATCCTCCACGAAAAAAGTTTAATTTGTGTTCATGGGAAGAGCCATTTTAACGATGCGTCCTGCCCTAACTCTTCAAAACGCCAGTGTTTTAATGGTGGCAGTTGATGAAGGATATGTTCTCTATGTGGCCTGCTTGTTTTTTGTAGCTTGTTTATCATTTTGTCTATGTTTTTTTGTAATGTCATGTACCCAGATATGTATCTATATGTACATGTAGATGAAGGTATGTACATACATGTACATATATATGCATATACTCATATATTGTTTACTCTTTTACTCTTTTACTTGTTTCAGTCATTTGACTGTGGCCATGCTGGAGCACCACCTTTAGTCGAGCAAATCGACCCCAGGACTTATTCTTTGTAAGCCTAGTACTTATTCTATCGTCTCTTTTGCCGAACCGCTAAGTTACGGGGACGTAAACACACCAGAATCGGTTGTCAAGCGATGTTGGGGGGACAAACACAGACACGCAAACATATACACACACATACATATATACACATATATACGACAGGCTTCTTTCAGTTTCCGTCTACCAAATCCACTCACAAGGCTTTGGTCGGCCCGAGGCTATAGTAGAAGACACTTGCCCAAGGTGCCACGCAGTGGGACTGAACCCGGAACCATGTGGTTGGTAAGCAAGCTACTTACCACACAGCCACTCCTACATATATATATATATATATCATCATCATCATCATCGTTTAACGTCCGCTTTCCATGCTAGCATGGGTTGGACGATTTGACTGAGGACTGGTGAAACCGGATGGCAACACCAGGCTCCAATCTAATTTGGCAGAGTTTCTACAGCTGGATGCCCTTCCTAACGCCAACCACTCAGAAAACGGCCACGCTCGAAATGGTGTCTTTTATGTGCCACCTGCACAAAAGCCAGTCCAGGGGCACTGGCAACGATCTCGCTCAAAAACCCTACGAAGGCCAGTCAGGCGGTACTGGCAATGGTCACACTCAAGATGGTACATCTTATGTGCCACCCGCACAAGAGCCAGTCCAGGGGCACTGGCAACGATCTCACTTGGCTTGCCGGGTCTTCTCACGCACAGCACATTTCCAAAGGTCTCGGTCAGTAGTCATCGCCTCGGTGAGGCCCAATGTTCAAAGGTTTTGCCTCACCACCTCAGCCCAGGTCCTCCTGGGCCTACCTCTTCCACGGGTTCCCTCAACTGTTAGGGTGTGGCACTTTTTCACGCAGCTATCCTCATTCATTCTCACCACATGTCCAAACCAGTGCAATCGTCTCTCTTGCACACCACAACTGATGCTTCTTATGTTCAGCTTTTCTCTCAAGATACTTACACTCTGACGGGTATGCACATTGACATTACACATCCAGCGGAGCATACTGGCTTCATTCCTTGCGAGCTTATGCATGTCCTCAGCAATCACATATATATGTATATATGCATACATCTATATGTGTGTGTGTCTATGTGTCTGTGTTTGTTCCCCACTACCACTTGACAACCAGTTCTGGTTTGTTTACATCCCCGTAACTTAGCAGTTCAGCAAGGGAGATAGAATAGATATGTGGTTTTAAAAAAAAGTACTAGGATCAATTTGTTTGACTAAATCCTTCAAGGTGGTGCCCCAGCATGGTCATACTCCAACGACTGAAACAATACAAATAATAAAAGATAAAAGATAAAAAATAAATCAAAAAGTTTTTCATTAACAATGCAAAAAATAACAAAATAATATATAACTGTTCCCAAAACAGCATTCCTCTCCTTTTTTGAGTGGTGATAGTTTCTAAAATTGTTAATTGCATTTATAGTAGAGTGACGATTTGATTGGCCTCCACCAGCTTCTGCTTCCAAACTTATGTTAATATCATTGCCGTTGTTATCATCACATTGCATAACATAATTTTTGTCCTTGAATAGCAACTGTTATTTCCTATTTGCTTACCCCTCGAAAGTATGAAAATGGCTAATATTTCCTTCAAACTTTGCTTTTGTTATGATATTTATTCAAACCCTAAAGAATCCCTTTCAACACATGGCTATGATGCTCCTCCACTACTCCTGCTCATGATCAGAGATGTACATATTGTCAGCCACTAAGGAACATGTTCAAGTCTTTGAGGTCAAGCAACTGACAAGCAAATCTATGTTATTGAGCAGAATATTTGCTACAATGGTATTTCTGTTTCAGCAACTCAGTGCTGTATATGTTTGAAATGTAATGGAAAACAGGTCAGTTTCAAAATATTGATGTCCAGGTCACAAACACAGAGTTTGAAGGGAATAGTAATCATTTCCTTTGATTTCTAGACAGAAGCAAATAGGAAATAACACTCACTGACCAAAGACAAATAAAGATATATATATATATTGTTACACTGTTATTGCTGTATAAGTAGTTATATTACAGTAAAGGTTTCCAGTTTTATTTGTGTTATCTTTAGTTTTGGATAAATGGACTGATGAGACTTTATCACATTCCCTTTTGTAAATAGAATTAAGATGTAATGGTAGGAAAGTACTTCAGTCATTGGTGTTTTTATTAAGATTTACTGATTTCTAAAAGGAAATCCAATTCAGTAGGAGTTTTACCAATGTCAGAGAATCAAGGATAAAAAATCATCTGAACTTTTTACTTTAGAACAATATGCAAAGTTAAGCACTACACTTGAAGGTTATTGCATGTTTAACACAGTAGGAAGCAATGATTATTAAAATGACTGAGGGTTTTTTATCCTATTGTTTTATCATTCTTTTTCCTCTCATTTTTATTTATGAGGCATAAGAGTAGTTTTCCAAATTACTCCATTGTGATATTCATTCTGTGTATTTAATGAAAATTAATAAGTTGTCACTCTAGTTTTATGAATCTTCTTAAAAATTCCCCAAATTCAATATTATTAAATTGGCTACCATGGTTACTTTGAATAAAGCTTGGCTCTCTGAATGAAGTGAATTATAAGGAGAAACATTTAAAGTTAGCTTGAAAAGTTGCTTTGCTTAAGGCAAATGAAGAACAGTAATTTGTAAACTCATTAAGTACAGTTGAATATAATAGCTACCCATTTTAATAATTGGCATTGGTCCAAGAATAATAAGAATCAGTCAATGTTAAGGTTTTATTGATAATATAAATTGGCTAAAGGCAACTTTAATGAAATGATGCTTTAATTTGTACATATATCAGGCATGGCTGTGTGGTTAAGAAGTCTGCTTCAGAATCATATGGTTTTGAGTTCAGTCCTACAGTGTGACATCTTAAGCAAGTGTTACCTGTTATAACCTTGGCTTGTCTAATGTATTGTGATGGAATTTGATTGACAGAAACTGTGCAGAAGCTCATGTTGTATGTGTATATGTGTGTATTTGTATATGTGTGTATATGTATGTGTGTGTGTGTGTGTGTGTTTCTGTGTATGTTTTTGCTAATGAAGATCATGGCATATTTCCTGTTCCTTTGCCATTATCTATTTTCATGTTATGTTCTGTACTCAACTAATGCTTTATTTTGAAGCATATGTGTATCGAGTTCTAACACCAGGTTATTAGTAGCGTGATATCTAAGCAAAACTCTAAAATATACATGTGTGTGTGTGTGTGTGTGTGTGTGTGTGTGTGCGTGCGTGTGCGTGTGCGCGCGCATGTGCACACTTGTGTATGTATTTCCATTTTTAATTCAGTGCAAAATTCTGTCTGACCAATGCAAGCATGGAAAAGAGGACATTAAAAATATGTGGTGATGATGATGATTCACATACTTATTGCAGCAGTCCTTCAGTTTTTCTAAGCCCTGTAAAAGAACTCAGAAGGTTGGTCCACCAACCAGGCCTTTCAAGATACCCTAAAAGCCAAGAACTTTTCAGCACCCACTCATACATTTAGATTCACTCTTTCTAAACAGCATCACACTTCATATGAGAACTTTGGGAGCTGTATTCTACAACAGCACAATTTTAGTATTATTGACAGCAGATTTAGGTTGCAATCAGACAGAACAGCTGCTGCTTTTTGTATTGCAACAAGTTTGAATTTTTGTGTTAAAAGTTAATGTCATATTTTATCAACTGATTTGATTATTGCAAACGCTTATATACTCTAAAGCAAGTGAATTTTTTTCTGATATAAATTCAAGCTAGAAACAAATTGGTTGTCCATTTTGCATTAGGACACAGACAGATCTGTTTAAAGAGTAAAAAATTAATCAAGTGTCAGAACAGATAATGATGAAACTATTGCAACATCGTTTTTCAGTTTCTTAATTGCATAAAAGTATTTGACCAATATTTGAAAATGCTAATATGTTTAATTCCAAGTAAGGTTGTTGCTATTTCTGTAAAATCTTTCATCCATTTTCAGTAATATCGGAAAAATTCCATTATAATGAAATAAATCAGGTAGGGAAAAAATTTGCTGTGATGAAAAATTTATCATTATCAAATTACCAAAAACAAATCGTATTCCTGTAGTCCATGAATTTCTACTGTTCTATATATTCTTATGGTTTGTGACAGAATTATTACGATTCTTTGTTAATTGTTTTAATTATTTATATATTAATTACATGTGTGTCTTTGTAGTTAAAAAGCTCACTTTGCAACTACATGGTTTCAAGTTCAGTCTAACCAATGCCTTGTGAGTGAATTTGGTAGATAGATATGTGGAAACTTGGCATAAACATGGCTTGAATAGAAAATACAGATGACTCAATGATCGGTCAATAAAATTTATTAATTAATGCATCAAACACAGTTCATCCCATATTGAGATTAGATGGACAATTCTGATAATATTACAGGTGCTATACAACTCTATTTCAATAGCAGCAAACATTGCTTATGATATGATAACCAAATCTGTAAATAAAAAGGTTGGAAAGGGTAATCAAGTACTACAACTGTTTTAAAAGCGAAAGCGAAATCGTGATGGCACCTGTACCAGTGGAGGACTAAGAGCACTGTCCGAGCGTGATCGCTGCCAGAGTAGCTGTCTGGCTTCCGTGCCAGTGGCACATAAATAGCACTATTTGAGCGTGATCGTTACCAACGTCGCCTTCCTGGCACTTGTGCTGGTGGCACGTAAAAAGACATTTGAGTGAGATTGTTGCCAGTGCTGTTGGACTGGCTCCTGTGCAGGTGGCACATAAAATACACCATTTCGAGCGTGGCCGTTGCCAGTACCGCCTGACTGGCCTTCGTGCCGGTGGCACGTAAAAGCACCCACTACACTCTTGGAGTTGTTGGCGTTAGGAAGGGCATCCAGCTGTAGAAACTCTGCCAAATCAGATTGGAGCCTGGTGTAGCCACCTGGTCCACCAGTCCTCAGTCAAATCGTCCAACCCATGCTAGCATGGAAAGCGGACGTTAAACAATGATGATAATGATGATTAGGTGCATCTTACATAAGACTTCAAATGTCTTGTAGCTGTCTGGTGTACTTTTTAATCAGGTACTTATGGTTGATTTGTTGAAAATAGTCGTGTGATGGAGAATGCATTATAGTAGACTATTTTCGATTAAATAATCACAAGTACTATGAAACATTTGTAATGTTATCATTTGTAATACACCTGATATACTTTTGAAACAATTGCAGTATTTGATTACCTCTTTCATTCCTTTTATTTACATGTGTGTGTGTGTGTGTGTGTGTGTGTGTGTGTGTGTGTGTGTGTGTGTGTGCGCGCGCATGTGTGCGTGTGTGTGTTGTGTGTGTGTGTGTGTGCGTGCGTGTGTGTGTGTGTGTGTTTTTGTGTCTTTGTGCTTGTGTGTGTCCCCTATCATCACTTGACAAATGGTGTTGGTTTGTTTATGTTCCTATAACTTAACAGTTCAGTAAAAAAGAACAATAGAATAAGTACCAGACTTGAAATAAAAACTGGGCTGATTAGGTCAACTAAACCGTTCAAAGTGGTGCCCCAACATGGCCACAGTCCAATGACTGAAACAAATAAAAGATAAAAGATAAGATTTCAGACTGTAAAAGTGAAAATCCTCTTCAGACACAGACAGCTTTGCATTGAGTGCACTTGTCTGACATAACTGTGTGTTAACAGACTATCTCTTTACTGCTACTGTATATACTTGTGGATAGGTTACTCTTTTACTTGTTTCAGTCATTTTGACTGCAGCCATGCTGGAGCACCGCCTTTAGTCGAGCAAATCGACCCCAGGACTTATTCTTTGTAAGCCTAGTACTTATTCTATCGATCTCTTTTTGCCGAACCGTTAAGTTACGGGGATGTAAACACACCAGTATCGGTTGTCAAGCGAAGTTGGGGGGACAAACACAGATACACAAACACACACACATATATATATATATATATATACATATACATATATACGACGGGCTTCTTTCAGTTTCCGTCTACCAAATCCACTCACAAGGCTTTGGTCAGCCCGAGGCTATAGTAGAAGACACTTGCCCAAGGTGCTACACAGTGGGACTGAACCCGGAACCATGTGGTTAGTAAGCAAGCTACTTACTACACAGCCACTATGAAAAAATTCAATAAAAAGCAGGGGTGCAACTTATCTGCTTGATATCATAGAGATCTGAAGTAAACAACATGGCCACTGATGACTCATAGTAACTGACAAACAAATGAAAAGAATGCTTGACAGTGATGAAGGTGAAGAAGAATTTTGGGGTTTCAGTCCTGATGAAGCTTAATAACTATATCTATATGAATAAGCACTTTTCTT
This sequence comes from Octopus bimaculoides, assembly GCF_046866305.1. NCBI lineage: Eukaryota > Metazoa > Mollusca > Cephalopoda > Octopoda > Octopodidae > Octopus > Octopus bimaculoides. Next base: position 106,781,520 of record NC_142929.1, read on the forward strand.
ATGTAACATTCTTTTTTCTGTGCTGCTTGTAATTCTAGACGTTTTTCTTGTAAAGATGATGCATATTGATTTTTTTTCACAGAGTCACTTCCACAAACATGTTTTAATATTTGTAAACAAAGTTTTGAAATAAAATTGAATATTTGATAATATTTAACAAATATTAGTTATATTTAATTTAAAAAGGGCCATGTAACTCCTCATATTATAGTGCAACCTATCTGCGAGTCAACTGTAAATACCTTCTTTCACAACCCCAAGCCAAGTGAGATCATAGCCATGGCCAATGCCAGTGTCACACAACTGGCCTGTTTAAATGTACCCTTCAATCGTTGGGCAATATGCTGTGCTTAAGACCTTTAGAGTCAAGTGAAAACATAGTCATAGCTGATGCCAGTGACACCTGACTGGCACCCATACTGGTGACACATACAAAGTAACATTCAAGCATGGCCAATGCCAGTGCCGCCTCACTGGCATGTAAAGAGTACCATTTGAATGTGACCAACACTAGTGCCACCTGACTGGCACTCGTATTGGTGGCATGTAAAAAGCACCATCCAAGAGTGGTCAATGCCAGTGCCGCCTGACAGGCTCCCATGTAAAAAGCACCCACTACACTCTTGGAATGGCTGGTGTTAGGAAGAGCATCCAGCTATAGGAACCTTGCCAGATCAGATTAGAATCTGGTGCAGCCTCCTGGCTTGCCAGTCCTCAGTCAAACCGTCCAACCCATTCTAGCATGGAAAGCAGTCATTAAACGATGATGATGATGAATCAACACATACATTAAACTCAGTAAAAGGTGAGAGTTTATTTTCAAATTCAAAGTGAAGCAACTGAAACTGTGATAATGTAGGGATTTTTAAGATGGCAGAGTCAGATATTACACACACACAAAAAAAAAAGGAAACTTCAGTTGCTGAAGGTAGCAAGTGTTTATTTCAATGTTTAAAATTGATTAAAGCTTGTTTCCACCAACAGATTGTTCCTTTTGCGATGATCTGGAATCAGTGTGGGGTAGGGGTAGCCTCTCCTCAGGTAAGACTTTTATAGTGACAGCACTTTTGGGTCTGTTGTGTAAGCATGTATAGGCTGTATTGAAATATTGCAAGGGTGGAGAGTTTTGGAAAACTCAAGGATTGCCCCTGATGGCACACCCTCTAGCTACACCATTATCGTTGAATGGTTAAATATCAAACTTTTTCACAATGACTTTGCAAATCAAGCACAATTCGCTACCATTATCATTATGTTGCTGTTAATTGCCAATTTGCTGCACCTAACAGACATTTCCCTTTGGCTCTTTGACAGGATAAAAACCTCTGATATTATTGGTTTATGACACAATGCTCAATCATTTTATAAATTATGCATCATTTATTAACAGCAGAACATTCTTTATGGCCAAGTTACTTGTTTGTACCCGAAACAAATTTTAGCCTGAATTGAAATAAATTTCCCTACAGTTGCAAGGTAAGGATTATGGTCATTCATAATAATACTGTCCAAAGCATGAAAGTGTACTCTTCCACCTGGTCTAGAGAAATGGCAGTCTGAGATGTAAAAGCTTTCTCAGCTTTATTGTATACTTTGCCTTTTGATTGGTTTACCTGTTAAGTCCATGACAAAAATGATCTCTTATAGCCTCTTCCAAAAAGGATGGAGAAAATATACAGTATTTTAAGATTTGTCTCAAGCAGATTTTTTTCACATTTGAGTGGTATGTACTACTTCCTTCAGCTTCTGGGTTTGTGTGTGTGTGTGTGTGTGTGTGTGTGTGCACGTGCATGCGCACGTGTGTGCACATGCATGCATGTGTGGGCATTTCAGGCTATCAGAATAACTAGCTGGCTTAATTAGAAATAAATCCCATTTGTCATTCTCATTCATCTTCATAAGTCTTACATATATTTCAAACTGGATAATATGTTTATGAAAAGGTATTATTGAGTTATTTCTTAACACAGTGGTGGGGATGATTTTATTGGTGACATTGTTGATTATATTAACTTCTGATCTGTCAAAATTGCTGTAATTCATACTTTCAGGGGATCAATATTCAACTAAAGATGTATTTCACACTTCAGAAATTGTTGACTAATGAAGTCATTTTATTCACCTTTCATAATAAATGGTAAGCTGTTCCACTACAGGCCAATATGCATGAGCACAAGATACTAATGAGCATACACAATTCTGCTGTTAGTAACTGACATAACAGCATAAGGCAATTACAGAACCCTTATCCTACATTACAATTATTAGAACATGAACAGTTCAACATTAACTTGGGCAACAAGCGTTTGTTCAATCAAACAGGCATTAATGTGAAAAAGTGTACTTCAATTACCCACACATGTGCTCACAGACATATACAAACCTGTATAAATGTATATGTGTGTATGGGAAAAGCAAGACATATTGCTGTTTAACCCTGAACAAATAAATTTATAATCAAAATCATTCCTGTTATGACCATTCCACCTTTTCTCATATATTGTCTACCTTGGACTACATTTTTTGATGTGTCCTTTTTCAGATGGTAGGATATGTTAATTGGGGAAAATTTGGTTACTATTTCTAGTAGGCCAAATAATCACATTGCTGGCTTGTACATCAAGAATATATTCAAAATTTTCTTTTAATGAAGCTGAAGAAGGAGGGAACGGTATCATAGAGCAGTATACCAAACCTTTGTTTCCCTCTCATTGGGTGAGGTGTGCTGCTGAGAATAGTATAGAGGTGGTCATAGCTTTGTAACCTAAACTGTTACATCCTCTTGTTGGCAACTGATAAGAAGAGATAAAAACAAAATGGATTTCTTTATATCACAGGATGTTAAGAAACAAGGTTCATGTTTACTTTAACATATGTTAAACACACCTCTTTCCAGAATCCATTATCAATTGATTATGTTTTATGACCAAGTAAGCTATAGAATGCCAAAAGCAGTTTCATAAAAGTAATTTGGTCAGGTTGGAAACAAGCAAAGCGATTAATTTACTTTGGAACTTGTTCCCTGTTTTAATATTTAACAAAATAGGAATTATTAATGAATCATTTATTTTAAATATATATACATCTGTTTTATCAATGTCAGTTTTGGCAGTAGAGCAGTAAAATTTCACATCATCATCACCATCATCATCATCATCATCACCATCATTATCATCATCATCATCATCATCATCATCATTTAATGTCCACTTTTCTGTGCTAGCATAAACCAAACAGAATTTATTGAGACAGTTTCTCTATAGCTAGATGCCCTTCCAGTCACCAACTCTCAACTGTTTCCAAGCAAAGTAATATTTTTCCATAGCCAGGCATATTTTTCTATGGCAGATGATGGTGATGCATGTTTATGATCATTATGCTATCAGGATATGAGCAGATATACACATTCATGCAAAAACACACACACAACATATCTGTCTGTCTACCTGTCTGCCTACCTGCCTGCTTGCCTGCCTGCCTGCCTGCCTGCCTGCCTGCCTGCCTGCCTGCCTGTCTGTCTGTCTGTCTGTCTGTCTGTCTGTCTGTCTGTCTGTCTGTCTGTATGTATGTATGTATGCAGTGGGCTTCTTTCAGTATTCTGTCTACCAGTACCACTCACAGGGCTTTAGTTGGCTCAGAGCCATAGTAGGAGACTCTTTCATAAGGTGCCATGCAGTGGGACTGAACCTGAGATTGCATGGCTGGAAAGTAAGTTTCTTAACTACACAGCCATTTCCATACCTATATGGATCCATATATTCCTATTGTTGTTGTTTAATCCGTGATCAGCCCTGGTTAAGCAGATTTGTGTTCAAAGGCTTTTCCATCTGTAACTGTCTCATCTCTTTATTCAAACTTAGTGTTTCAGGACAATCTTGTCATCCATTGTGTATTTCATGTTTGTGATTTCAGAGATGTTTCACTATTATTTCTTACAGATTACAAAAGCTCCCTCATTGTCTCATAAAAGGATACACTTTTATAGTTTTATGACCTGTTGGAACAAATATGTCTCTAATGCTTGGAATTCTTCCTAAGTCTGTGATGGTTCTTAGCTTGCCATCATTAGTTGGCAGTAATAACTGCAAGATCTTAAAACAACTTTTGCTCTTGGTTAATTAAAGAGATTTTCGTCTTTTGATAAAAAATGGTATTCTTGTGAACTCTGAATAAATTGACAATGTGGGCTATGAAAGTAGTATACCTGTAATACTATGAAGGTGAATCATGTTAGCAGTAAAAGAATAAGGCAGAGTGGGATAAGAGTAGAGCGCCAGACTACATGGTTTTGCGTAACTGGTTTAATTTTTCCATGTTCTCAGTTCAAATCATATGAGTTAACTACGCTCTTCAGTCATCTGCGGTCAATAAAATGATTTTCTTTTTAACATTTTAGTCTGAGGAGATCGGCAGTGCTTATAGCCTCTCCCATTTCTAGAAATGTACTTGGAATAATTAAATTGACTATACCCCTTACCTACAAATTTGTGGCCTTGAGCCAAATATATAAATCAATAACAGCAATATAGAAGGAATACCTGTTAGTACAGTATAGATGGAGAATATTGGCAATGAATGAAGAATAAAACTGTATTGACTTCAAATGTCAATAGAATTCTGTATGATTGAACTAAAGAATTTCCTACTTCAGTTATTTCATGAATCAATCAGAGAGGGTTTTATAAAGCATCTCTGTATAAGTACTTTTGGGAAAGATTGTAAGATAACTTTATAATAAATGAGGCAAATGTTTCATGTTTTTTGTTTTTGCTATGACTTTTTTTGGAGTATGTACCATTTGAAAGGGGACTCACAAATAGTTTTTGGGAACCATGATATTAATTCTCCAAATATGAAATTATTTGTATGGAAGAAGAGAATTTTGTAATACTATTCTTCTGCATTTTCTGAAATTTTAATTTCAGGTAGAAATAACAGAGGGTAAACCATTTAAAGTAAAGCAAAATAAAGTTACCTTCTTGAGCTGGCCATAAAGGCTGGTTTCCCAGTTTCCATGTCATATATATTCCCCATCTGGATGGGATGCCAGTCCATCGTAGGATTACTCATTTTTGCCAGTTGAGTGGACTGGAGCAACATGAAATGAAGTGTTTTGCTCTAGAGCACAACCTGGTCCATATATCGAAACCACAATATTACGATTGTGAGTCCAATGCCCTAACCACTAAGCCATGCGCCTCCACAAGTGTAAACCATTTATGAAGAATGGGATCTGTTTTTAAAGGAATATTGGTTTCCTTCCATAGTATAGAGAAGATATTAAAAAATATTGTTCCCACCTCTATTTAACATTTTCAGATAGAAGTAATGGTCTCCCTTAAATATCTCATAAAATTTTAGCCAGCAGCAGATCTTGTTATGTCTAATCTAATAAAGTCCTTTGATTGCTATTAGTTCATAACAAGAGAAACTTTCAATACTATCAAAGCAAAGGTTGTATGAAGCATAACTAGATCACAAAACTTCCAATACTGTATTATATAGCTCTATGAAAAAAGAGGAAAATAAAAGAAACTCAAAGCAAATACAAGAGATCAGAAATTGTTCAAAGTCCTAGAAAATACGAGCCGAAGAAGAGTTCCATTAATCTACTGAATATATATGAGGGGAATTTGTTAACTTAATGTTGATTGAATAAATAACTTCATTTATTCAATGTTCAGTTCAAAGAATATTACCGCAGGCAATACTGACAAAAAGTTTTGATTTGTTTCAGTCATGGTTAATGGCTGGGATAAATGAGATGCTGGGTATAAAATAAAAAAGCAGAATGCATCTTTTTCCTTTTAGATTTCATTGTAAAATGAGTTCATGCCATTTAAAGATTTACACAAATATTGGCATATGGCACCAAGAATTATATAAACCTTGTCAGAATTATAACAATTGCTGAAGCTGGTGCTTATCTCTAGTTGTCATAGCATTAGGCAGATGAGAGACAAATTTTCCAATAAAGAGTTCACTGTTCAAATACAGATAGAATTTATGGCAGAGGACCAAACTTGTTAAACGGAACTAGAAGAAACATCTTTCTGTAAAATCAGATTCTCAACCTGAAATTGGAGATAGGAACATCTGTTGTTGTTGGCACTCCGTCGCTTACGACGTCGAGGGTTCCAGTTGATCCGATCAATGGAACAGCCTGCTCGTGAAATTAACATGCAAGTGACTGAGCACTCCACAGACACGTGTACCCTTAATGTAGTTCTCGGGGATATTCAGCCGACCCTTTGAATTACAGGCACAACAGAAACAGGAAGTAAGAGTAAGAGAAAGTTGCGGTGAAAGAGTACAGCAGGGTTCGCCACCATCCCCTGCCGGAGCCTCGTGGAGCTTTAGGTGTTTTCGCTCAATAAACACTCACAACGCCCGGTCTGGGAATCGAAACTGTGATCGTATGACCGCGAGTTCGCTGCCCTAACTACCGGGCCATTGCGCCTCCCCAGGAACATCTATGGCATAGTTAAAGCATTTGAGCTTGTACATTCTTTAGTGATGCATGCTTCTTGCTTTGTAGTTGGCTGTGTTTCTTAACAATAATAACTTTGCGATAAAATTAAATGGGTATCAATTTATCATATTGGAAGACTTAGGCTAGTAAAGTAAAGATGCCCCTGGAATTATCATCTGCATCAGTAATGTGTTGCTTCTTCTGCTGTATATCCTCACCATTGTTAGTATTCATTCTTTCTTTTATTTTCTACTTGTTTCATTCATTGGATTGCAGCCACCTTGAAGGGTTTAGTTGGATAAATCAATCCCAGTAATTATTTTAGATAAAGCTTGGTACTTATTCTATTGGTCACTTTTATTGAACCACAGATTTACAGGGATACAAACAAACCAGCACTGTACATTATTTACATTATTTATATTATTTACATTCGATGGATATTTGTCCTCATCTTGTTTGTTGTTAACACAATGAAGAAACAAGATGAGGAAAAATATCTGTTGAATGTAAATAATGTACATAATTCCTCATCTCTTAAATATAGAACTGTAAAATCAGCACTGGTTGTCAAGAAGTGATGTGGGACAACCCCATGCACAAAGACACAAACACATAGATATGCACATATGCACACACACACACACACACACACACACACACACACACACACACACACACACACACACACTCACTCACACACACACACACACACACACACACACAGAGGCCTTCTTCCAGTTTCCATCTATCAAATCTACTCACAAAGCTTTAGTGGGCCTGGGGCTATAGTAGAAGACATGCACCCAAGGTGCTACCCAGTAGGACTAAACCCTGAACCATGTGGCTGGGAAGCAAACTTCTTATCACACAGCTTCCCCAGCACCTTGAATTTTTGCATTTCTCAATCCTCAATCTTTTGTGATTTTTTTTCTTGAACAGAGGCTGTACCTTTCTTGTGTTAGAGATTTTATCAAAGAATCTAACTCTTTTTTATTCTTACTAAAAAGCTTCAGATCATCCGTGTAGAATAAATGTTTAATTCTTTTCATTACTATCTCTAAACCGATACTCTGCCTTTGTCTTTCTTTATACTAAGCTGAGAGGGATTAAGCATAACACAAATATTAAAGGGGATAATGAGTCTTTCAGGAAAATTCCTCTCTTGATATTAACTCTCCCTAAAGCTGTATTACTTGAGTGAAGATCTACCTTCCATTTCTTCATGCTTATTGCTAATTAAATTTCTTATGTTGTCTGCAATACTGAATATACACAAACATTCACTTATCCATGTATGTGGAATCATGTCATAGGCTTTCTTATAATTTATCCACATTATTGTTGTTGTTGTTGTTGTCATCGTCATGAAGGTGGCAAGCTGACTGAATTGTTAGCACACCAGGCGAAATGTTTATTGGCGTTTCATCTGTCTGCACATTCTGAGTTCAAATGTTGCTAAGGTTGACTTTGCCTTTGATCCTTAAGTACCAATGGAACACTGGGGTTGATGTAATCAACTAGTCCCCTCCCACCAAATTTCAGGCCTTGTGCCTTTAGTAGAAAGGGTTATTATTATTATTGCTGTTATTATTCAATTGTCTAAGGCAGTGAGCAGGCAGAATTGTTAGCACACTGGACAAAATGCTTAATGATATTTCGTCCTTTTTTATGTTCTGAGTTCAAATTCTGCCAAGGTCAACTTTGCCTTTTATCATTTTGGGGTCAATAAAATAAATACCAGTTGATCACTAGGGTCAATGTAATTGGCTAACCCCATCGCCACAAATTTTAGGCCTTTTACCTATAGTAGAAAGAATTATTATTCAATTGTCTTATTTTTATTATCTGCTTTCACTGCACTACTGTGCACAGCTCTCTGTGCTTGTGAGATGTGCAGTATTTTGTTTTGCTTTTGTTATTTTTATTGTATTAAAAGTACCCGACATAATATGTGTACAATGCCTAGCAGAACTATCTTTTGCATGTCATGCATATTTGTCGGTCCTGGGGTTTTGGTTACGTACTTTTCTGCATGTTTTATTTAAAAATCATTTCCAAAGCATGTACTATTATAGGAAATGTTTCTATTTTCAGGAACCAAATTCAGGTTATCTCTATTTCAAGATCTTTAGATTTTGATAGTTTTCCCATTACTTTTAGAGATACATAGTAACTGTTGGGGATGATATGTGGATTAGGGGCACTTTTTCTCCTGGTTGTCTTCAACAACAGTATCTGGTCAATTAGCCTTGATCTCTCACTCTATGTGTTGTAGCATAGCCCAGATTATGGTTGCTTTGCTATTCTAAGAGACCTTTTCAATATGCTTATATCATTTCGTTTCTATTGGTATTTCATTGTACTGGTACAATTTCAAAGTTACCTGCTCTGTCATGCCAATGGATGTAATCTTTCTTACCTAAGACTGAGCTGCCAGAAATAAAGTGGTTGTTTTTTTTTTTTTTACCCACATCTTCATATATTCTGCAGTGACTACTGTATTCTGTTCCATAATATGATTTTGCTGGCTTGGGATGGGTAGTTGTTGATCCTGTGTTGCAATCAAGAATCTTTCACTCTCTGATAGAATCTACATTTTTCAGCCAGTGTTGTGACTTTTCCTTGTATATTTCCAATCTTCAACATTTTCAAGCATTGGCTTTGTAGAGGCTTTTCTTGCCATTACTTTATTATGGCATTCTGTTGCCTGAATCTTAGCATATTTTAGTTGGGTCACGATTTCTCATCTGTCTCTTCTTTCTGTTTTTTTTTTCTTTTTTGTAGCTATCTGCCAATTCAGCATCCTTTTTTATTTTGGTATTTGTCAGCTTGTAGAAAGAAAACAGGTTTTTTTCATTCATGTTTTATTGTATTAATTTTCTATTGTTGCTGCTGCTGTTGTTGTTGTTGTTGTTGTAAAAAAAAATGATAGGATTGTAAAAGAATATTCCAAGCTTAAACGATGCGAAAACTGGGTAATATAATTATGTAATTAATTCTTCTAATTCTCTTTCACAAACATGTGTTTTTCTGCAGAAAATTCTATATTTCTTGTACCCCAAAATAACAACCAATTAAACACCGCAGGGACAGACAGACAATACAATTTCTAATATATTAGTATTCTTCCATTTTGATATATTGATTTTTAGAGAAAGACTACAATTTCAGAGTAATTCTTATGACAAATTATGAATTGCATTTTGCTGTATTCAGTTCAGATTTCTGAACAAACCACTGAGTTATCATACACATATCAGCTATTGAAAGATATGAAATCCATTAATAATACTTCAAAAGAAGCCTGCTGTCTTTAAAAATTATAGTCGATGAAAAATATATAGTTATAACAAGCATTCTAAATATGAAATATGGTTTAGTTTCCTACGGTTACATTTTTCAAGACGTGCAGTGCTGTCTAATTCAGTTTGAGGTCATAAGGTTTAATTCTAATATTTCCTAAAGCCATTTTTAAATGATCATCAGTTTCATGTGAATGGTTCATTATCTACAAAACATTTATTGATTTTACTTTAAAGGATGCATAAAGACATTTATTAATCAAATGCTAATCCAACTGTAACAAGGAATGATAATTTGATTGTGATTGTCACATTTTCTATCATATCTCACCATTACAAAGAAAATCTAAGCTTCTTGATATCCTGTTATTCTTTTCTTTCCAATCTGGCTTCAGATAATGTACCAAATTCTATATTTGTCAAAATTGCCACTAGAAACATTGTAAATGAGATTTTTATCTACAATTATTGATTTTTGACATAGCCACAAGAAATCAAATTTTAGAAGAGAACATAGTCAATTAGAATCAATCCCAATTTCTTACCGGTACTTTTTATTTTAAACTCCCATGCCCATCCCACCTCAGAAGAATGAAAAGCAAGGCTGACTTTAGTGTGATTTGGATTTAGATGCAAGGGATGCGACAAAATATGTCATGATATTTAATGTGTACACCTGTTCACTTCATGCAACCATGAGAAGCAGATGTAAAATGATGATGATGATGATGATGATGATGATGATGCCACTGCCACTGCCACTCCCAGTAATGATATTTTGTCTGATTTTTGCCAATCCACCAACTATATTGTCTTATATTATTACAAGAGATTATCTATTGTAACTCATGTGTTTTCACATCTTTTCTTTGTTGATAATGAGTCATATTATTGGTACTTATTTTAGATATCCAGGTTATCACTGTAATTTATTTTATGGATCCCAGTGTAGAGTAGAAGAAAGTGCCAATGATGTGGATTTGTTTAAGATGGACCTCAACTTGCCAGGAAGTGGCCTTACACACTTAATTCTATGACCTTCCTCTGCTTCACATATAGAATGAAACATGCAGGGTCCAGTTATGGATCTACAATGCACTGCTGCTGACATGGTTATAGTTTTGAGTGACTCCTTCTGTAGCATGTCTGTCATGCATAGCCCTCTTCATCTGCTGGTTCAAGTGTTGAGATCTGTTGTAATCACCATCTGCTTGTTCTGCTGTTGGGGTCTTTGGAAGCTGGTTGTGCTTAGTCTGGGTCCTTGTCTTCAATCTTGCCACCAAGAGTGACCCTACAGCATTGCTTTCAGAGTCATTGGTCCATTCAAGCCCCTCCGTCATGACAAGGATTGACTATCAGAGGAAGAAGCGACCATCAGAGGCATAGCAGCAATCACTAGAGGAGAATAATCCCATTGATATATGAAGTAAAGCTAGTGTTGACAGAATTTGAACTTAGCATTTGAGCAGTTGAAACTAAATATTAAATTCAGCTGTTGCACCATTGCAGTGTATTGCTGCAACCACCATTAGTCAGTATCTGCTCAGGACATCCCAGCTAGCCTCCCCTCCCTCCAAGCAGTGTCCTCGTCAGTTCTCATCTCTGTGAAATACTGCCGCCTCTGCTGCAGCCATAAGGTCAACCATAATGTCATATGGTCAACCAACACAAGCTGTCACACCAAGCTAGATCCTCAGAGACAAGAAGATGGTACACAAAATCCAATTCAGAAAAAGCAAGCAACATGACCAAAATGTCTAAGGTGACACTCCCAAATCATATAAGTGACAGGATGCATCCAAGCTTCTAAGTATAGTGGTTGGATGGATATGAAATCTGACCAATGGTAGTCCTTAATCCTGCAAAATGTCCTGGTTCTAAAGGAGTTCAGAAGATAATCCCATGTTTATTAATGAGGTCTTTTTTATAGAAAGTTCCAATGGTACTCTTTTTTTTAGTCACAAAAAGAACCTATTCTTCATGCTGTTGTAATCAATTAATGGAATATGTATGTGTATATACCCCCCTCCACGCACATGCACGCATGCACACATGCACACATGCACACACATGCAGTGACTGCCATCTCAGCCGGCAATTGTCCTGTGCCAAGGAAGAGAAATAACCCAGAAACCATTGCTCTACAAGTATCGTTAAAACTAGAAAGGGAGCGATAAACTCCCTTGCTCATAGTGTATGGATACAGACCATGTGTTGGTAGCTAGCTGGAAAAGATGTTTCCCTGGGGCTAAGAAGTAGTAACATCATCCTGCATAGGACTGCCACATTGTGTTGGCAAACAGACTTTAGTGTACGGTACTGTTACAACATATTTCTTACTCAGAGATTTAAAATTAGTTGTTTTTCTCTTTATGAGATCAGTGACTATGTGACACTTTAAAAGTATATACTGTGAGCAAGGTTGAGTGATTGCCATCTCTAGTTGGTGATTGTACTATACCAAAGAAGGGAAATAACCCTGAAACTATTGGTCTACAGATATCACTAAGGCTAGAAAGGGAGCATTAGACTCCCTTGCTTACAATATACAGACAAAGACCATGTGTCAGTAGCCAGCTGGAAAAGATGTTTTCCTAGGCTTAAAAAGTTGTAACATCATCCTGTATAGGACTTCCACATTGTGTTGGCAAATAGACTTAACTATATATATATATATATATATATATATATATATATATGTGTCATCATCATCATTTAGCATCTGCTTTCCATGCTGGTGTCTTTTAGATGGTTTGACAGGAGCTGGCCACCTGGAGAGCTGTCCAGGCACCATTTGTCTGTTTTGGCATAGTTTCTATGGTTTGATGCTCTTTCTAATGCCAACCATTTTACAGAGTGTACAGTGTGCTTTTAACATGGCACCAACACAGCTGCATTTCCATGGCATTGGCACAAGTGGTTTTATGTGACATGGATGCAACCTGTAACATTTTATTTCTGATTGTTTTTTCTCTATTTCTATATTACTTTTATAATAGCTTCCTTTATTGTGAAGCATCAAATTGTTACCATCTCTGCTCAGAATTCCATAACACACTATTTCTCTTTTTCCCACAACTTCTACAAAGTCTCATCTTCAGACTTCTCATTAAGCACTTAACCAACTCATTTCTTCTTAAGGCAACAGCCTTTTGGAATTGCTTGCTTCTCAGCATTTCCTCCATAGGCATCAACCTAAAGGAGTTCAAAGTGAACAAACAGTTATTGATCTTACCAATCTAAAAAAGACAACATCAATCATAGATGCTTCTTTTCTTTCTTTGATTAATTAATTTAAAATTTAAAAAAATACTAACGTGAGCACGCACATCAGGCAAACTCACATTCATACACAGAAGCAGATGGACAGACCAACAAACACACACATGCTCAGTCACGTTAGCAATGATCAAGCACTTTGTTTAGTCACGACTGACAAGATCTTTAGAAAAGAAACTACAAATCTTCCATTTTACATAGATTTACTTTTTTACATTTAACTTCCATTGCATGATTTGTGAGATTTAGATATAATCAGAAAAAAAAGAAAGAAAAAGAAATAAGAAAACGCAGAAGTGAACAAGAAAAGCTAGGAAAACTTTGGTATTCCTTCTGTGTTTTTTTTATTTCATTGATCTGTTGTTTTATGCTGAAAATATAGGGCGACATGTATAGGACGTTTCTGGAGGTGTAGTTGCATGGAGGTGGCATGTAGGAAATCATTACAAGGTCATCAAATGTTTCTAGGATACTTTCTGCTCAATTGCCATCACTCTTTCTTTTGGTCTATTTTTTAAAAAAAACTTTGCTCTTTTCACATTGTCTCTGTCACTCTATCCCCTCTGTGCATGTGTATGCAGGTGTGTGTGCGTGTGTAAACACATACATACATACATACACACAGAGGTGAGAGAGACAGTATATATATATATATATATATATATATATGCAGACATACATGTATATATAACATATATATATACACACACACATATATTTATATATACATATATATAAATATATGAACATACATATACACACATACATGCATACATACACACGTGCACACACACACACACACACACACCACACACACACACAAATATATATATATATTGTTGTTTTTATAAAAACCTTCTTTCTAGGTTGTTTCTATTTTCTTGCTCTCTGTTTCTTTTACATTCATTCATAAAATATATTTTTGGTTTTCTCTGTCTGCCTTCCTGTCTACCTTCTCACTATCTCTTCATCTTTCATTCATTTTATTTTCCCTTCTTCCAAAATCTGTTTTTTACATTTTTTTTCTAAATTCATGTTTCTCTTTTTCTTTCTCATTAGCAACTTTTCTTTCCCATTCTATTTTAAAATCTATCTATCTATCTATCTATCTTTCTATCTATCTATCTATCTATCTATCTATCTATCTATCTATCTATCTATCTATCTATCTATTTATCTATCTATCTATCTATCTATCTATCTATTTATCTATCTATCTATCTATCTATCTATCTATCTATCTATCTATCTATCTATCTATGTGTCTGTCTGTCTGCCTATCTGTTTGTCTGTCTGTCTGTCTATATATATGTAAAATTAATAAATAAAAAAAACGGAGAAAAAAGGACAACAAGAAAAAAACAACAAGGTGAGGACGTAGTACATGCTAAGTATTAATAAGACACTCAGAGAAGGAAAGAAAGGGGGTTTTACATTTCAAGCAAAGCTCTTCTTCAGAAACAGGAGACAGAAGAAAGTCCAAGAGAAAGATGGAAAGTCTAGAGGAAGATGGAGGAAAAAAATCGCCAACAGTCCACATGTGGTTAGCAGAAGTAACAGACTGACTCAATGTCTGAGAGATTCAGGTGTTGATAAGCACAAATGCACAAAACTCTCAGACTGTTACTTCTATTAATGAAAATATACATATACTCATATTTGGAGTTCTATTTTTCCTGTTTGCATCAATAAACCTATATGTATACACACACACACACACACACACACACACACACAAATATATATATAAATCTATGGATGACCTAGTGAATTGCTAATGTATCTATATATTAAGTTTATATATGTATATCACTTTCTCTCTCTCACCACATACATATCTCTCTCTTACCATACACACATCTCTCTCTCTCACCACACACATCTCTCTCTCTCTCTCTCTCTCTCTCTCTCTATCTATCTTTCTATCTATCTATCTATCTCTCTCTCTCTCTCTCTCTCTCTCTCTATCTATCTATCTATATATCTATCCATTCATCTATCTATCCATTTATCCATCCGTCTGTCCATCTGTTATTCTGTTAAGTACAGGCATAGCTGCATGGAAAGAAGCTTGCTACCCAACCATATGGTTCTGGGTTCAGTTCCACTGTGTGGCACCTTGGGCAAACATCTACTATAGCCTCAGGCCGACCAAAGCCTTATGAGTGAATCTGGTAGATGAAACTGACAGACGCCCATCATATATATATATATATATATATATATTCATAGTTAATCCAAAAAAACAAAGTAAAAACAACAACGCGAGGACATGGTACATGCAAATATGTATATATTTATGTGTGTATGTTTTTGTGCCTGTGTTTGTCCCTTCCATCACTGCTTGACAAGTGGTGCTGGTGTGATTACATCCCTGTAACTTAGCGGAGACCAATAGAATAAGTACTAGGCTTAAAAAATAAGTCCTGGGGTTGATTCGTTAGACCAAAAAAAACCCCCTCAAGGTGGGTGCTCCAGCATTGCCACAGTCCACTGACTGAAACAAGTAAAAGAATATAAGAATGTATATCATCATCATCATTATCATATAATTTCTGTTTTTCCATGTTGGCATGGCATGGACAGTTTGATCGGAGCTGGCAAGGCCAGGAGCCATATGAGGTTCCATTGTCTGTTTTGGCATAGTTTCTACAGTGGGATGCCCTTTCTAATGCCAACCACATTATAGAGTGTACTGGATGCTTTTGATGAGACACCAGCACCAGAGCTTTTTACAAGGTACCATCACTGACAGGGTCACCAAGTACCTTGCAAGACATATTGAAAAGGCAAAGCCTTTCAGTTAGGGGAGGTGAGTAGCTTTGAGGGAAGAGGAGGATTTGTGCCAGTTGAGAGATTAAAGGTATCTTGCTGTAAAGGTGTCTTGCCGTAAAGTAGATACATGGATATCCCAGTTGGAAAAGAAAGGAGAGCAACCTAGAGAGTAAGATACAGAGAGTGATAGTTAGAGGGATTATGGCAAAGATGTGTTGGGACATGCTCTTGA
>NC_142929.1:106802582-106817582 GCF_046866305.1 Octopus bimaculoides
AGAACACATCAAAATACTACACATAACACCAACCCTGCACCACACACTAAAATCTATTTTTCCAAAGGCAGTTGGCAAATGCCAAAAATACCTGGCGAAAAAACTATATAGTGATCTCCTCGAAGAAAACCCGAAGGAGGAGACACAAAAACTCTCAAACGGTAAGTGACTCTCTTTATAAAACTTTAACACTCAAATCAAAATGATGCTCAAGATTGGTTGTGTAAATGCGCGTGGCTTGGGGTCCCCTTGGAAACAAGGGTACCTCCTAAATGACATAAAGTCACATAAACTAGAAATCATAGCCATAAGCGAGACCAGACTCCATGATCCGCGGGCCCTATCGTCCATGTTTGGCAGACAGTTTAACATTTATTTTTCTCCCTGTCTGCCGAGAATGGGCGGTAGTGGCACGGCGGTACTCTTTCGCAAGAGTCTGGATCTCGAAGTAAAGACAGTATTCATAGACCCGGAGGGTAGATTGGTTGTTCTGGATGTCGATGGCAGCGATGGGTGTGCTTTTCGACTCATATCAGTATACGCACCACCTTTAACAGGTAGGCCGGATTTCTTTCGACGTCTAGAAGTATTCCTAGGAACGTCTCGTCCTTTACTTTTAGTGGGGGATTGGAATGCTACCTTGGACACGCATCTAGACTATGTGGGCAGAGATAGGAATAGACGGGGATGCAAATGCCTCAAAGACCTGCTCAGACGCTTTCAACTGTCTGACAGGTACCGACTCGATTACCCGAATGCGCCAATGTGGACATGGACAAACCGCATCGGGTCGTCGAGATCGTATCTAGATAGAATACTGTGTAGGAGAGTAGATAGAGATAGCATAGGGTGTCCACAATTTCACATAGTCAGCTACACGGATCACAAACTTGTGACGTGTACGCTAGACTTAGATAAGACACATAGGCAGGGCTCCGGTTACTGGAAACTAAACGCGTCTTTCCCGTCGAGACCAGTTTTCAGAGACCGGATTAGCACGTTAGTAAAGAGGGCTTTGACAGGAGCCATCATCAATAACAAATGGTGGTTTGCCCTCAAGAGAGCAATAAAAGCAGAAGCGGTTAGGTATAGCAAAGCACTAGCCATAGACAGAAACAGAGTAGAGGGTGAACTAGTTAAGAAGCTAGAAGAGGCAATTAGAAGTGGCATCGCATCCGACGTTTTGGCGGCGAGGTTGGCCCTTGACCAACACTTCAACGCCAAACACGAAGGGTGCGTTGTCAGGGCTAGGATGCGTGCTCTAAGAAACGAAGGTGTTGGAGCCGCACGAGAGGCCCGGGTGGCGGAGGCGCAACAGGGCAACAAAGCCACCATTCGGTCTCTGGTGGACGAACAGGGGCGCGAGCTGCTCGAGCCAAGCAAAATGTGTGAGGCCTTTCAGCGGCACTTTGCTCGACTGTTTGGGACGAATGGCGAGCGAGAACGCAGGGTGGACTTCAGTGCCTACCTGCACAGCCTGCCACGACTCTCGGCAAGAGAGGCGGAGTGCTGCGAAGGTGCCATCACGGCGGCGGAAGTGAGGGACGCGATGGCGGGATGCTCGAGGGACAAATCTCCGGGTTTGGATGGTCTGCCCTACGAGCTTTACAACTGTAAGCCAGACTTGTTTGGAGACGTCTTGGTGGCGGTGTACTGCAACTGGCAGCAAAACGGGAGCATTCCCGGTTTTGTGAGTCGAGGAGCCGTAACGCTGCTGAAGAAAGATCCAAACAAGGGGGACGTCATAGATAACTTTAGGCCCATCACTCTGCTCAATGCAGACTTGAAAATTTTGGCCAAGGTGTTAGCCAAGCGGTTGGCGCTTGTCATCGAGAAACTGATCGGCAAGGCGCAAACGTGCGCGGTGCCGGGCAGGAGCATCCATGACAACCTCCATCTGATGCGCTACATCATAGAGAGGGTAGTTAAGGAACCTGGCATGGGTGGGGCCCTGATCAATTTAGATCAATCGAAAGCTTTCGATAGGGTAGACCATCAATACTTGGAGGCTGTCCTCATAGCAGCCGGCTTCGGTCCCATTTTCCGCGGCTGGATGGCTGCCTTGTACAGAGGCATCCGTTCGGTAGTTCGCGTCAATGGGCATCTATCAAGACCCTTCGACATTGCACGTTCGGTCCGTCAGGGATGCCCCCTCTCGTCGCTTCTGTACGTGTTGACTCTCGAGCCACTACTGCGGAAGCTGGCGACACTGAGGGGCATCCCGCGAGAGTTGGGATGCGGGACGAGCGTGTCGGCATACGCGGACGACGTCACCGTCATAGTGTCTAGCCAAAAGCACATCGAGCTTGTCGGCGAGACACTGAGAGACTACGAAGCGGTAACGGGAGCGAAAATCAACCGGGATAAGTCAGTGGGCTTGCGGCTCGGCACCTGGAGAAGCAACCCCATGCCGTCAAGTAGCGCCTCCGTCGTGGGACGTTGGACTGACGGTCCGGTTGAGATGCTCGGGGTCTGGTTTGGTCCAGACCTCCAAACGGAGAAGAACTGGGACGAGATAACGAGAAGGGTGGCCACTCTAGCCCGGCAATGGGCCGAGAGGAAGCTTTCCCTGAAAGGTCGGGCGGAGGTGGCGAACACGTACATCGCGTCCGTCATCTACTACCGCCTGACCGTCGTTCCTTGTCCCGACCCTACCATCACCAAACTGGAGCGCATCCTCTTCCGCTTCTTGTGGAAAGGAAGCGTTCCGATGGTTAGGCGATCCGTTTGCTGCCAACACCCGTTAAAAGGAGGACTGGGCATGCCGTGGTTGATGATGCGCAGACACGCGCTGAGACTGCGACATCTCCGGCTCTACGTAGACAGCGGTGAACAGGTGTGGTCACCGTTTGTGCGGCGCGCTTTCCCGCAGCTCGTCTCCATGACCGAACTGCAGTCATGGATCAAGAAGAGGCCGAGGAAGGGCGAATGGCACCGCGAGTGTCGCGCTGCTCTTCGGCAACTCCAACAACCCGGGTCAACCTTGAGCGACTGCATCACAACTAACGCATTCTATAGTGGATTAGTGGAGGGAAGGTACGACGACGATCTCGGGGCGAACCTGGGCGTCGACGAGGAATACCTGACCCGCCTGTTTAAGACGACCTTCGGGCCGGGACCTATGGACAACTTCCAGAGATCCCTGGCCTGGCAGTGCTATCGAGAAGCACTACCCGTTCGGGATAAGCTCTACAGGCATGGCTCGAGAAACACGGGGCCGACCTGTCCGAGATGCCGGCAGAGCGACGAAACCGTTCTGCACGCACTCGTACAGTGTCCCACCATTTCCGAGCTGTGGGCTTATGTCGAACAACTGCTATCGCGTGTGGGACGAGTCGGTCTATCAGCCGAGTCTATCGTGAATATTGTCGCGCCTCCTTCCTTTAAACGGGAAGGAAGAGCTATTTTCATCGTACTTGTGGCTATGGCGAAAGAATGTGTATGGTGGACGCGTCTGAAAGGTCTAGAGACAAAGACTTTCCTCTCTGGGCAATCTCTCATCAACTTCTTCAAGTATCACCTGAAGAGGAAGTTGAGAGTAGAAAGGGAAGTCTTGTCTAGTGAATGCTTCAAAAAAAGATGGGTGAATGTAGCAAGGATGGCACGTGTGAACGACGGAGCCATCTTGAGCATAACCCTATGAACAAGAAAAAAAAAATAAAACAAAAAGGCAAAAGAGAGTCACTTACTGTTATAGTTTCTTCAATGAGAATATTGACCAAGGTTACCGTGGTCTTTTCCGTGGGCTTTTCCTTCCACGGCTAAACCTAAACTGTCCTCCCCTCTTTTTACACGAGAACATTACTGTGTGATACACGATCCCTATTGATCGGCCTTTCCTTTTCTTTTTTTTTCGATCCCTTTTGATCGAACTGCCCCTTTTTCCCTTCCTACGATCCCTTTTGATCGACACCACCAATTTTTTTTTTTTTTTTTTTTTTTTTTTTCCTTCCTTCCCCCTCCCAAAAAGAAAAGCTCTACATTGTATTTGTCCCATCTTCGTTGAGCCCTGTGTGGCTAATAAAAGAAATGTATCTGTATTGATTCAATAAATGATAATCTTTGTATGAAAATGTGCAGCTTTGTGCTGAAATAAAGAATCATTATTACAACAAAATGGATTGGCAGAACCAGTAGAGCATTATAAAATATGCTTTGTGGCATTTAGTCTACCCCTTTGATACCAGCTTACTGGAGACCACCCCTAAATTCTATGATATAAACATTCTTTTCTAAAGTGATCTAAATTTAAATCTACCATCCAAAATTTCATGTTAAATTATGTTCTAAATATTGATCATTTTGTTACCCTTTAGCACACTGCATTTTCTCTAGAGCTGCTTCCCCTTCCACTGTCTTGTTACTACAGGGGAGAAAACTCATATGGTGACATGATGCACCTGCAGTGCACTAAAGATTAAATTTGTCATCATTTTCAAAATCAGTTGAAGCAAAGGTAGCATATTTCAACAGAAATATGGTACATTCTGAGTTCATGTCCCACTGAGATTGATTTTGTCTTTTATCCTTCTGGATTTGATAAAATAAAAGCCAATGAGGTATTGGGGTGATATAATTGATTATATCACTACTGACAAAGTGAGAGATCTTGGGTCAATGTAAGAAATTAATATTGCAGCAATGTGTCATGTTGACCAAATTAAAGAATTCAGATTTAGCATCACTGAATTTCCTCAGTTCTTAGGTCAACTCCTGATACTTTTCAGTCCTTTGTTTTATCCGAAGGGTGTGACATACATTGCTGTTCCTTTCTGTCATAATCATATTATAATCATGTGGACACAGGCATGGCTGTGTGGGTAAGAAGCTTACTTTGCAACCAGTCTCACTGCATAGCATTTTGGGTGAGTATCTTCTATAGCCTTGGGCTTACCAATGCCTTATGAGAGAATTTGGCAGACAGAAACTATGTAGAAGCTTGTCATTTATGTGTGTGTGTGTGTGTGTGTGTGTGTGTGTGTGTGTGTGTGTGTGTGTGTGTGTGTGTGTACAGAGTGTGATGAATAAATAGTCGTCTAAATTATGCAAAAATGAAAATAACATTGACATCTCATTTTAACAGATATATTAAGCAAAATTACATAAAAATATCTTGAAATACTAAAAAGTAAATTTATTCCATAAAATCACCTTTGACTTCAACCACGGCCTCCAGACGACTTTGGAATCTCCTGCAACTCTTCTGGATGGTCTTTTTGTTTAAGTTGGTGAATGCTGCCATAACACTTACCTTCAGTTCATCTTTGGTGTTCAACTGCACCCCACACATAATCAAGGGGGTTGCAGTCTGGGGAGTTAGGTGGCCAGATGTTAGGGGTGATGTAGTCACAGAAATTGTCTGACAGCCATGACTGGGTTCTCCTGCTTGTGTGGCATGGTGCAGAGTCCTCTTGCCAGACATAGGGTCTTCCAGCAGCCACCCAATTCACCCATGGTGGTAGCACTATCTCCTCCAGGCACTCGATGTAGGCCACTGTGTTGAGTATGATCAGAGTGAGTTTTCTGAGTTGCTGTACTGTTTTACTGTTTTACTGTTTTACTTGTTTCAGTCTTTTGACTGTGGCCATGCTGGAGCACCGCCTTTAATCATCATTAAACTCATCCAACTCTTTCCAAATCCTCTGTGCTGTCCTCCGGTTGACACCAAAACACTTTGAAATGTTCGCATTGGAGCTTCCGTCATGAATGCCAAGCAGCACAGCATGTTGTTTCCAAATTTCTGGCAGAGTGAATTGTGTCATGGTGCTGTTTTTCTCACAGATGGTGCCCAACTGACCCTACTTGTATTGTGTAGTTGACAAAATCAAAAACAAACAATGCACATGTGCAAAATTAAAAATACGAAATGGGGACAATTCACCCATCGCGCCTTGTATGTGTGTGTGTGTGTGTGTGTGTATTGTTTGGTTTGTGTTTGTCCCCACTCACTCCACCACTTGACAAATGGCATTGTTACTAACATCTCTGTAACTTAGTGGTTTAACAAAAGAGACCAATAGAATAAGTACCAGACTTTAAAATAAGTCCTGGTGTTGATTTGTCTAACTAAAATCTTTCAAGACTAAAGTCCCGTGGCTGAAACAAAGACAAAAGATATCTGGATTCTGGGCTATTTTATATGATTAAATTTTAGAGGGTCTTACAGTTTCTTTAATTGCCAGCTATTGGTTGATGTTAATCCACCATTTCCTATTAAACAACTGGTGTAGTTTTTCTTTAACTCATCATGTCTTCCTTTATAATCTTTTTATCCCATTTTGCTACATTCATTTACATACTAGAAGATGATTGACACCTTCTATACTTGGAACACTTAATAACCAACCGAATTCTGCCCATGTTTGTTTTAACAAGATACATTCTAATCATTTGTTTTTGCACTGTCACAATAAGGGTTTTTGCTTTCTTTAATCTATGCGCTTTCAGTCAAAATTATTGTTTTCCTCCAGCTATGCTTCTTCTTGCCTGACAATTAACAATATAGTATTTTTCTTTCTAGCTTTTAATTCTCTTCATTTTCCTATTTTTTTCACTTTTGTTACTTTTTCTTTAATTTCTGTTCCAATGTATTTGCTATATTAACTTCATTTCCTTTTTTTTTTATTATATACCCTTCTAAACCTATAATTTCTAAATGAAATGTGTTCTGTTATACTGAGTAGCTCTCTTCTATTCTGTTTTTCTTGAAATATGCAATCTACCAACACTACTTTCTGAACGTATCTTCCTACATTGTTGATAACTCCTTTATATTCTGACCTTTTAATGCTTTCATATATCTTCTTCTTATTATTGTTGCTATCAAGGTGGCAAGTAGGCAGAATTGTAAGCACACCAGACAAAATGCTTAGCAGCATTTTGTCTGTTTTCATGTTCTGAGTTCAAATTCTAGTGAAGTTGACTTTGCTTTCACCCTTTAAGGATCGATAAAATAAGTATCAGTTGAGTACTGGGGAAGATGTAATCGACTTGCTCCCACCCCACCGAACTTGCTGGCCTTGTGCCAAAATTTGAAACCATTTTTATTGTTGCTATTATTGTACTGAAGGTTTTGTAGCAGCAGAATTGTTAGCATGTTGGACAAAATGGCATTTCCTCTGACTCTACATTCTAAGTCCAAATTCTGCCTAGGTGAACTTTGTCTATCATCCTTTTGACGCCAATAAAATAAATACCAGTTAAGTACTGGGGTTGATGTAATCAACTGAACCCCACTCCTCCTAATATTGCTGGCCTTGTGTCAAAATTTGAAACCATTATTGTAAAGGTACTGAAGTGGCAGAAATATCAAAGAGCCAGAATACATGTCGTGCAGTACTTTGTTTTGTCCATTTAAGAACTGCTGTTAATTCCTACTGGACTGAACAAAAACATTGTTTATGAAGAAATGTTCACTCTTAATGCAACATGAAAACTTCAATAACTCAACGTGTATGACATCCATCTTTTTTCTACTTCAATTATTACATGCTTTCTCTTATAAAATACACACATACAGGAGGGGTAAATCTAAATCTGTTGGGGTAGTCTCACCCCGATTCAGATTCAAAACTGAATTTTTCAATTCTCCTTCGCCATACGGCCTATTCACAAGAAACCGTGACAACTGGATGTTCTACTTTAGCTGTGGCCTTTTCAATGCCATCACATAGTCACCTGCATTCCGTAAAGCTATTCTTCTATATGATATAGCTATTTTTCTACCTTCATTCAAGTTGCAACTGAATCTTTCAATTCTCCTTCTTCAGTTATTACATGTTTTTAAGAACCATGATTTTCACATGGCCATCTTTATGTAGAAACATCACATGTTGGTCCAAAAGCAAATATTTTTGCTTATGCACCCTGAAATAAAACAAAAAACATTGTTCATAAAGAAATATTCACTCTTAATGCAACACGAATACTTCAATAACTTAATTTGCCATTACTATCATTACACTCAAGAATGACTAAATTACTTACTTAAATGAACTGTTTTATATAATTGCCATTACTGTATAGATATATAAAATAAACCATACAGCTAATTTATTATTGTCATATAATAAACAAACAGAAGTTCGTGCATGAAATCCATCTTTTTTCTACTTCAATTATTACGTTTTTCTCTTATAAAATACACACACGCAGGATGAGTAAATCTAAATCTGTAGTGGTAGTCTCACCCTGGTTCAGATTCGAAACTTTATGCAGGAGCATCATGTGTAGGACCAAAAGCAAATCTTTTTGCTTATGCACCCCAAAATAAAACAAAAAACACTGTTTATAAAGAAATATTCACTCTTAACGCAACATGAATACTTCAATAAGAATGGTAGATTATATGCTTTTAATATATATATATATTATATGGGCTTCTAGAATTCTTTTCTCGGCCATGTTTTCTTTCCTATTCCTTCTTGTCTTTGTTTATATTGGATGCACTTGTTTTTTACTCTGATGAAGCTCCGTATCTTAATCTGAATGTCCTATGAAGATGAAGAATTATTTATAGACAGCACTTGGCAAGGGATGTGGAAACAGCCATAAGATTTGTTACATCACCTATTTGTTGTCATGCTTTGTATATTAGAAAATAAGCTATAAATGTGGTCCAATTGATGTGTTTGTTAATCTGAGGTTTTCTCCATCTTCTGATTATTTGTATTTGTTTCCTGATAAACACTTGTTTATCTTGTTGTTACCTGCACTCTCTGTGCATAGTGTGACTGCACACCAATGCCTGGGGATAACATGGGTAACGGATACTGATAGTACATACAGATATTTTATCCCTTAGTTGGTTATTACAACCGCTAACTCTTTTTACACTTGACATATGTGTGTGTGTGTGTGTATATCATCATCATCATCATCATCGTTTAACGTCTACTTTCCATGCTAGCATGGGTTGGATGATTTGACTGATTTGGCAGAGTTTCTACAGCTGGATGCCCTTCCTAACGCCAACCACTCCAAGAGTGTAGTGGATGCTTTTACGTGCCACCGGCACGAAGGCCAGTCAGGCGGTACTGGCAACGGCCACGCTCAAAATGGTGTATTTTATGTGCCACGAGCACAAGAGCCAGTCCAGGGGCACTGGCAACGATCTTGTTCAAAAGTCCTTACACATGCCACGGGCACAAGTGCCACAAAGGCGACGCTGGGCACAGGTGCCATCCCGATATATATATATATATATATATATATATATATATATATATATATATATATATATATAGGCAAATTTGTTGTTGAAAATGCACCTAAATTTGGAAAAATTGTAATTGTTTAAAATACATTTATTTACATATATACAAAACTAGTTTCAACAATATTTTTTGTTTATCAATGGTAAAAGTTTAAAATTATGAATTAGAAAAACATCTTTAAAAGTTTCAATGTTGGCAAATTAAAATGTTCATAACAGACAAATTTAGAATTATGAGTTAGGAGGACAGGTACAGGAATTTCAGTATATATAAATTGAGAGAGGGAGAGAGAGAGAGAGAGAGAGAGAAGGGGAGAATAGATAGATAGACAGACAGATAGATAGATAAATAGATAGACAGACAAAGAGATTGATAGATAGATATACATATATATAAATGTGTGTATATATACATTACACACACACACACACACATACATACATACATACATACATACATACATACATACATATATAAATATATATATATTGTTATGGACTGAGTAAATCTGTCAACTAACAGTATAAACATTTAACATTGCCACTTTATGTTTCCCAATTAGTGCATTCAACTTTGCTATATATCATCTCAAAAGGCAGGAATAAAAGCACTGAATAAGGAAGGCCTACAAATGTCATGGACATACCCATCTCGAAGTACTTAGAAATAAATAATACTTTAAGTTGGATAATGGATCTTTCCAAGCATATACTGAAAACAGATCCTTGTTCTTAAAGAACTTTCTATTTAGCACAACAGGATTTGTCACTTAGCCCATTGAAATATCAAACGCAGCTTTTCAGTTTATGTCTTCTATTCAAATTATAAGTGTTCTGTATTTAATCTCCACTTCAAATCATGTTTATATATATTTGTGGCATTAAATTAAAGGTTGGTTAATGCAGTTGACATTTTTCAAACTCGTGTTTTTTTTCCATTTGTCTAAACGAGGTAGAAATAATAAAAAAAAATCCTTTTTTTTTTTTAACTTCAAGAAATTTGTTTGTAGTTAAAGGAGTTGGATGTGTTTGTGTGTGTGGGGTGGGTGGGAGTGTGTTGTTTGGTTAGTAAAACTAATTGAAAAATGTGGTAAAAGAAAATCTGAAGAGTAAAGTCAGTGGGAGTGGTGAAAATTGAGACGAAAAAGGAGGAGGAAGAGGAGGAAGAGACAGAGGAGGAGAAGCAGTAGCAGCAGTAGCAGCAGCAGTATTAGAAGAAGAAGAAGAAGAAGTGGGAGGAGGTGATAATGATTATAATTGTCAATGTTGATGATGATGATTATTACAATGTTAATGATGATGATGACGATGATGATGATGATGATAATGAGGAGGAGGAGAATGGAGATGATGGGGAGGATGAGGGTGAGGATGATAATGATGAAAATGTTAACAACAACAACAATCATGAAGAGTAGAGAAAAAAAACAAAACTATTAAGAAAATTGAAGATGATAATATAGAAAGAAGTTTCCAGAAACATAGTCTTTGATACATAAACTTGCAGATCAATTGAAGAATTTTGTGTAAGGCAAGCAATCATTTTTAGAAAAGAAAAGAGCAAAGGAAACTAAATATTTCATATTAATAAAGTTATCTGACTGAATACATTTCCAAATGCTATTTCAGCTGTTTTGGGGAGAGAATATTCAACGATAAGAAAGTAGGTGAACTGACCTTTATAGACAAAATAAATTATCTTAGCTAAAAAAATATTATGAATGTTTTCTATGAATTGACAATAACTGGAATAAAAGTAACTGATTTTCCACCCAATATATTTTGTTGGTAACAAAATGAAGTGAAATCTCTCACACACACACACACACACACACACACACACACACACACACACACACACACACACACACACACACACACACACACACACACACACACACACACACACTCACACACACGCGCGCACACACACACACACACACACACACACACACACACACACACACACACACATTCATATATATGTGTGTGTATGAATATTATGAATGTTTTCTATGAATTGACAATAACTGGAATAGAAGTAACAAATTTTCCACCCAATATATTTTGTTGGTAACAAAATGAAGTGAAATCACACACACACACACACACATACACACACTCATTCATATATATGTGTGTGTAAATATGTATGATTTTTCTTTGAGCTTTATTTAACTTCTTGAGAGAGTTCAAGGCAGTCGCTAACAAAATGATAAGATTGTTTGAGTTAAGAGAGTTCTCGGTGTTTGTAAATATGTGGTTGAGTTGTTGGTGCATACACTCAAGTGTATGCATCTACTCACATAAGAATCTCGGATGGAGAATTTTTGGAATGTCTTACAAATCTTCACTGTATCACTAATAGACTGGATTTGGAGAATCAGCATCAGTTTTTTTTTTTGCTCTTTCTTCATGAAACCAAATATTTCTAGGTTTTTGTGGGGAATTTGCTGGTACATGACCTAATGTACCTATGTATGTATGTCTCTTCTATTTTTCAATTATCATAAATCTTCCACTGAGGCAGGAGCTGGTTTCCAACGAAGATACAAGGCTCCATCTTTGGGATGTAATTATGTATGTATGTATGCATGTATCATCATCATCATCGTCGTCATTTAACGTCCACTTTCCTTGCTAGCATGGATTGGACGATTTGACTGAGGACTGGTGAAACCAGATGGCTACACCAGGCTCCAATCTGATTTGGCAGAGTTTCTACAGCTGGATGCCCTTCCTAACGCCAACCACTCAGAGAGTGTAGTGGGTGCTTTTATGTGCCACTGGCACAAAGGCCAGTCAGGCGGTACTGGCAACAGCCACGCTCAAAATGGTGTATTTTACGTGCCACCTGCACAAGAGCCAGTCCAGGGGCACTGGGAACGATCTTGCTCGAAAGTCCTTACACATGCCGCGGGCACAAGTGCCAGAAAGGTGACGCTGGGCACAGGTGCCATTACGATGTATGTATATATGTATGTATGTTCTCTTTCTAATTT
This sequence comes from Octopus bimaculoides, assembly GCF_046866305.1. Lineage (NCBI taxonomy): Eukaryota > Metazoa > Mollusca > Cephalopoda > Octopoda > Octopodidae > Octopus > Octopus bimaculoides. The sequence continues at coordinate 106,814,799 of NC_142929.1, forward strand.
AGAGGAAATTTTGACTAGCAAGGACTTGGTAGCAAGGTTGTGATAGAAAGTATCTTGTTTTAACCCTCATCCTTTAAATCTTTAAAAGATCTAGTAGATTTTTATAGACCCAGATATCATGATTACGTGTGACATATGAATTAAGGATTTGTATTCTCTCCCCAACAATCCAAGTTCAGCCATACTTTGCTCCAGATGGATTGGTATATAACCTGTTGCACTAATAATCTATACTATATATAAAACAGAGATGTGTGTGTAATCGCTTTTCACATGAAATCGGCTTCACCAAATGCTTCCATACTTGTGATGCATGAATAATTTGACCTCGGATAAATGTTAGGCTCTTCATTTGATTTTTTTAATTAAAAATAAATAATATTGCTTTATATTTAAGATTCACTTCTTTAAAAAGGTTCCTCAATGTCAACTTCTGGTATTGACGTAACAACGGCAAAAAGCTTCACTCTCTATTTTGTGTGTGAGTGTGTGTTTTTGTGTGTATGAGAGAGAGAGAGAGTAAATACTACATACACACTGCTCTCTCACTCTGTCTCACACACATACACACGCACACACACACCCCTTGACTCACTCACACTCTGTCTCTTACAAACACACACATACATAAATGTATACAAACATATTTACAAAGACACGCGTGTGTATGCACGCGCGTGCGTGTTTGTAAGAGACAGAGTGTGAGTGAGTCAAGGGCTGTGTTGTCATATGTATACATCCAAAGATGTATGTATATTTATGCATGTACGTATACATGACAACAAACCTCTCTCTCTCACTCACACTCTGTCTCTTACAAACACACACATACATAAATGTATACAAACATATTTACAAAGACACACGTGTGTATGTGCGCGCGCGTGCGTGTGTGCGTGCGTGGGGGGTTCCACAATCACCATTTATTTCAATTACTCTTGTGAAGATATTCACGTAAATCATTTTATTCATTTAATCCCCATTTTAATTTTCGTAAAAGTTTCCAAGTACCAATGAGGCTTTTTGGCACATCTTCAATTTTTCCCATTCATGAGAGGCGTCCAGCCATCATTCATCTGAGAGTCCATCTACAGAATGTCCTCAAATTTCTATACAGCATATTTTGCCTTTTTTTCTTCAAGTATATAAGCAACAATTTCATTCCCGAGCAACGCCGGGTGCCTCTGCTAGTAATAAATATGAAACTGAAAGTGTCCAGCAGCCGATTTCCAAAACAGAACATATCTTTTCCTTGTGATCCCATACAACAATATCTGACCAGTTGTGCTTTAACTTGGTGGCTGTTTAAATTATACCAATATTCTTTTGACCCATCAGTCTCAATATGTTCAACTTTGTCTGTAGGTATTTTCTTTTTTGTTATCTTGTTCCAGCCATTTCTGGCCACCACATGGTGCTTCATGGGAAGACATTCCCCTGCAGTTGGCGATAATGTGGTTGTTGTCTTAGTCTTGGTCTTGTATGTATGTATGTATGTATGTATGTATGTATTTATGTATGTATGTATGTATGTATGTATGTATGTGTGTGTGTGCGTGCATGTATGTGTGTGTGTATGTATGTATGTATGTATGTATGTATGTATGTATGTATGTATGTATGTATGCATGTATGTATATATGTATGTATGTATGTATATATATGGCCATCATTGCCAACTAGCAACAATCAGAAGGAAACCATAAATCATGTAAACTTCATAAGAAAAATATGTGAACTTCCAGAATAAATGAGAGAAACCAGTAGTTGATTAGTTAAGAGTATACATATTGTTGACTATTCTATTTCTTAAAGTTTGTTGCCAGAGGCAACAGATAGCATAACATAAAAGAATCTTTCTTCAATGATAAGAGAGTTATCGATGGCATTCTGTGACATGTTTATGCCTAGTAGATAAATTTGGTTCAAGTTTGCTGTTGCAATTTGTCTTTGTGACGGCACTTTGACATTACATCTGACATTTTGTTTAAAGTATGAGAATGTTTGGCTAATATGTTGGGTTTTCTCTGAAGTGCATAGTTGCCATTGCCTTGCTCCATTTATGTAGGTCATGTTGTTTTTGAGAAAAGATTTATTGATGTTTAATTGTTCAAACAATTATCCTTTCATGTGCCATGTCTGGATATGATTAAGGTATTTCTCTTTTTGTCATTTCTGAATGCATACTTAGATTCGAGGAAGAGATTTTTTTAAATGAGCAAAGGCTTTATGTCATCCATAGAGCTCTTATTTATATTTTTATTAATACATATCTTCGCAGGCCAACTATGACTGGTGTGCTTGATGTCACTGATGCCCAGCCTGCAAGCAACAGTGATATCAATCACACATCTACAAGAAAACCACGAAGTAGGAGTGAACCACAGTGGCCTGATATAATTGGTTGCAACAAAGTAAGCTCTACCTAAGAATTATGTGGTGATGTTAAAGTGGCTATTGCTACTTTATAATTCAGTCAGGTGTTGTTGTAACAGGTGGCCGCACCAGGCTCCAGTCTGATCTGGCAATGTTTCGACTGGTGGATGCCCTTCCTAACGCCAACCACTCTGAGAGTGTATTGGGTGCCTTTTATGTGCCACTGGCATGGGAGCCAGTCAGGTGGCACTGGCACTGACCACTTTCAGATGATACTTTTTACATGCTACCAGCATGGGAGGCAGTCAGCAGGCACTGGCATCGACCACATTTGGATGCTGCATTTTACGTGCCACCAGCACAGAAGCCAGTCAGGCGGCACTGGCCACAGTTATGATTTCGATTTTA
>NC_142929.1:107047582-107058785 GCF_046866305.1 Octopus bimaculoides
AGAGGTAATATTTATCTCCACTTAAACGTGGATGTTCTTTTGAACAAGTATACTGCGGTAGATACCATAAGAGAAAATGCATTTTCGTTCTTATCACTAGCAGGGAAATGGGAAGAAGTGGGGAGTACGTGGGGGGATAGCGTGGGAGAAATAAACAAGAATGCATTTTGTACCAAAAGCCAATATGAGAGTTTCTCTCTTGGTATCTACTGCAGTATAGCTTGCTCTAACAGAACATCCACGTTTAAGTGTGCATAAATCTTACCTATTAGTTTAGATATATCATCAATGCATAAAGTGTTTCGTTGTCGCCCAGCACATGTCTTTAATCGAGTGTTATGATTAAAAGGCCTTCCAACCGTGAACCAGCCTGCGATTTTTATTTTTCAGATTCAGGATCACATCTAAGGTGTCCTATATAATGTCGCTAGAGTGTTATCCGAGGAAGATTTACCTGTTATTTCTAACCGATCGATCATGTAGAGTCCCCTCATTGAAGTTTCACATCCTAACCGCATGGCGGGCTGAAGAACAGAAGCTTGACGCACACTAGTTTTGTAGCATTCTTTATAACACTCTGAAATAAAACCTGTTCTTGTAGTTTGGATTTCGACCTGAGTCAGCCATTACCTCATGAGCAGTATTTGTCTGGAGTAATCGTTCTCGATATTGGTAGTAAACGCTAACAGATGCAGGCTAATTATATAGATGGCGAATAGAAAATCAGAAAGTAATACATGCTATCATTTTGTCATCACTTTCGTTTTCGACCTGAGTCAGCCATTACCTCATGAGCAGTATTTGTCTGGAGTAATCGTTCTCGATATTGGTAGTAAACGCTAACAGATGCAGGCTAATATATAGATGGCGAATAGAAAATCAGAAAGTAATACATGCTATCATTTTGTCATCACTTTCGTTTTCAACCTGGACTTTCTCCTGGACTCTGCCAGCCAGAACATTTCTTGGAGTCTTTCTGTCTGAAATTTTTCTCCCAAGTTTATAATTTTCATTGCTCGGTAAATCCCACTCATCAAGAAGTCCGGTGTATGTATAACACGACTGAACTACTGATCTCAACGATTCCCACGAGAGAGCTGAACTTGCCTTACAGTTAAAACTTTTTAATATAACATAACTACTAACTGTGTACCAGCTCAAATTTCCGTTCATGGTGAGTTAGCCTCTTCCATACACTCTCTATACTCTAATCAGGTTAGAGATTTCACGATGCTCATGTATTGCTATAGCATGTGATTAATTCATTTTGAATACATTTTTCTCTCTTAAATATGAACCCCAAAACATATTACAGTTGAAAGGTGAAGTTGTGGTCTTCATACAGTTTCCAAGTGACGTAAGACAGGTAAAGATAATGTAAGCAAAAAAATAAACAAACAAACAAAAAAAACAAAACTGGTAATCTCGTAGTAATTACCGAATAATACGAGTTCAATCATTTACTGATATCGTTAATCCTTTTTTTTTGTTGAGTGGTTTGGTTTCGGTAAAGAGGCTGTTATTATCACTTTCTTAGGACTTCTGAGATTAGAGAAATCAATGCATATAAGTTTTTCTTGAAATCTTCAAGTTGACAACTGTAGGCAAGAGGGTTTCAAAGTGTTGACGTCTGGAGATGAAGTGGAAATAGTGCATAGTAGATGTTCTCCGATGGGGGTTACACACAGTGTGGATGATAAGATGGCGGTGGTTTGAAGACTGGCATGTCTGAGGAGCAGAGATCCCTATAGTACTGTTAAAAACGGAGTGTAAGGAGACATATGCAGACAGCAACTGAGTGTACGGCACGAGTTTCTACGTTGTTACGCTTCATCAATTACGAAGACCAAATCCGTTGTTCACAGTCCACTGAGAACTGCCATTTTCATATGCGAATTACCATTGTCTATAAGGAGAGTGTTACTGCAGTGAAGGTATTTTCGTGTTCAAGTGCACACAAACGTATTAAATATAAATGTACACAACTTTATTTTTATCTGCGCTGCTTGATGGGCCGTTTATTAAATCCAGCTTGACAAGGTTTGCACATTTTATTATTTGCTGTTTACATTATGTTTAAGTGGGTTATGAAGGACAGATTCAGTGCCTGTAGCTGATGAAGCGCAAAGAAGCAGTGATACATGTCCTACAGTCTAATGGCATAATTCATTGCCCGGCTCGGTGTTTTTTCGCACATTTTAAAATCTTTTATTTGTTTCAGTCTTTTGACTTCGGCCATGCTCGGGCATCGCCTTGAAAGATTTAAGTCGAACAAATTGACTCCAGGATTTATTTTTAAGCCTAGTACTTATTCAGTTTGGATTCTTTTGCCGAACAGCTAGGTTACGGGGACGTAAACGCACCAACACCGGTTGTCAAGCGGTTGTGGTGGGAACGAACAAAAAGTCACACGCCTCGCACGCACGCACGCACGCACGCACGCACGCACGCACGCACGCGCGCACACACACACACAGAGGGCTTTTTTTAGTTTCCGTCTACCAAATCCACTCACAAGGCTTAGGTCGGCCCGAAAGATTAGCAGAAGACACTTGCCCAAGTTGCCACGCTGTGAGACTGAACCCGGAACTATGTGGCTGGGAAGCAAGCTTCTTACCTCACACCCATGCCGAGACAGCTAACCAGCAAACGTTTTTTCAGGTTCGAGTGCACAGAAACTTGTTAAATATAAATGTACCTTTGATTAATGTGTATGTGCTGTGCTTGTGTGTATGTGTGCGTGTGTGTATACGCGGTGGTGTGTATTTGTTTGGTTTACAGGATCACCTACACATTAAATTATTGTGTGAAGAGGTTGAGTATTCCACGGACAAAAGTGATAATTTTTCGATAGAAACAGTGTAACACAAATGTGACAAGGCTGCATCCTTAAATTATTGGCACAGTCTATCAGAACGGGTTTCCACGAAGTTTCTGTCTACTCAGATTGACTCGAAAGGTGTGGGGCGAACAAAACACTTGCCCAAGATGCTATATAATGTAGTTGAACCTTGGATCTCATGGTTCCAAAGAGGACTTCTTATCCATTGAGTCGTGTCTGTGCGCGCGCACCCTCCACACACACAGCAGACGCACATGTGCACATATACAAACAATATATGTGTGTGTGTGTACGTGTGTGTGTGTGCGTGCGTATGCGTGTGTGTGTGTGCATCTATGTATCGTTCTTAAACAAGAATGTTGTTGACAGTAACTTCGAATTTTCGGCCAGTTAATAAATTTGTATTCTACAAAAGTATAAAGTAAGTAAAATCATTTTTGATTATAGCTGAACATAAAAACAAACATTAATATCTATCTATCTATCTATCTATCTATCTATCTATCTATCTATCTATCTATCTATCACTGATTATATACTTAAGTATATATATATATATATATATATATATATATATATATATATATATATATATAAATATAAATGCCTACATATACGCGCACATAGGCACACACTCGTCTATAAATATATATGTATTAAATACATGTGTATCTGTATATGTACATACATATATATATATACACACATATTTGCACACACATACTTATATATACTCACACATGCTTGCCTGTGTCTTTATGTACAGAAAATTCATTGGCAGGCAAACTTCTGTGTATATATTTCTGTAAATCCCTTAAGACTTCAAACAGCCACCAGAGACATTTGGCACTCCACCTAATTACACGAGAATCTAGAGCCAATTGCTAATACTTAAGCATTAATACCAAACGTTCTATGACACGTCTGAGTTTCAGCATCTTGAAATCATACCTATAATAATAATAATAATAATAATAATAATAATAATAATAATAATAATAATAATACTGATAATGATAATGATAATAATAATAATAATAATAATAATAATAATAATAATAATAATAATAATAATAATAATAATAATAATAATAATAATAAATGGATGGAATATTTCCGAAGACAAAGATTGGTATTGTGCTCAAAATTGACCGGTTGGAATAAAATTCAAGCAGTTAATAATACACGGGCGATAGCATCACTTCGGCGTGGAGCTGGAATCATAAAACGGCAAAAGAAAGAACTGATGAACAGGGATACGAAGACGAGAAAAATATTGTCAGTGAACGGAGACTTCCACCCTAAGAGTGACACCGATAGCCTGTACTTGTCCAGAAGAAAGGGTGGGAAAGGGTTGATCAGTTGCTAGGATTGTATTGAAACAGAGGAAAGCAGCTTAGGGTGGTATGTAAAAAATACCGTGGAACCATTGTTGAAATATGTGAAAAAGTTCGGAGTCATTAAAACTGATAATTGTGTAAAGAAAGAAAATCTTGGAAGAAGAAAAAATGTACGGTCAGGTTGCAAGATATACGAACGCCAGGATAGATACAGGATGAGGAGGAGTGACCTGAAGATAGAGACTTCTATGTGCAGCTCAAGAACAAGCGTTAAGGACGAAGAATATTTGGTGAGATGGAACATCGTTAGCAAATGCCCGAAATTGGCACAACGCGAATAGAAAAGACTTCATGACAATGTGGCAAGAATGATCCATTGGGAGCTCTGTGGGAATCGCGGCCTACGAAGAGCAAAGACGTGGTATGAGCAACTCCAAGAAGGAGTCACCAAGAATAAAAATTGCAAAATCCTGTGGAATGCAATGATTCAGTGCGATCACCGGACCAGACATCGGAAACCGGACATGGTTGTGGTGAATGAAAAAGAAAGAACATGCATGATAATAGACATAGCATGTACCGGTGACAGTAGGATCAAATAGAAAGAAAAAGAAAGACTGATCAACTACGACGATTTGAAGTAGGAAATACGAAGGTTGCGGTTAATGAGGGGAGTAGACGTGATACCAATAGTAATTGGCGCACTTGGAAGTATCAGTACTCTACTACCAACATGGTTAAAAATGGCTGGTACAAATTTTTGTAGGTAGAATACCTACAAAAATCAGTATTACTTGAAACTGCAAGAATTCTTCGCAGGGTTCTTGAAGCATGACCAGTAAACAAGTGTCACCTTCATCTGCTGGCTGTGGACAGCTGACACTTTCCATCATAATCAGCAAAATAAGCTGAGAGTTTTCGAGCAAGGTAGCACCAATAATCATGAAATATATAATACATTCCATGAATAAATGGCAAACAGTGCTACAACTCCAGACAAAAGAGGGACTTATAAAAACCAAAGCTATCCCCATTAGAAGAGGAATATTCCAGGGAGACACGTTCTCTCTACCCCTTTTCTGCTTGTCACTGACACCTTTATCTGACATGCTAAACAGAACTGAATGTGGATACAACTGTTATGGCAAAACAATCAACCATCTCTTGTATATGGATGATATAAAACTGTACGCTACAAGTGACAAACAACTGGAAACATTACTAGACATCACATGGATTTACCAAAGAAATAAACATGAAATTTGGCTTAGAAAAATATGTCAAAGCAATCTTGAAAAGAGGAAAACTAGTAGCAACATTACACTAGATAAAGCAAATGAAATAAGAGAATTAGACCAAAGCCAGACATACAAATACTCAAGAATCAATGAACTAGATGCGACACAACATACACAAATGAAAGAGAAGATAAAAAAGGAATACTAAAGACGAGTTAGATTAATACTCAAAACAGAGCCCAATGCGAAAAACAAGATAATAGGTATCAACATTCTAGCCATCCCAGTTATAATTTACAGCTACAATATTCTTAACTGCTCTCTAAATGAACTAATCAAAATAGACAGGAAAACAAAAAATATAATGACAGGATTTAGGATGCATCACCCAAAATCTGACGTAGAAAGGCTACATATACAACGTATCGAAAGTGATCATAGATTTTGCTATTCTCTATGACAGCAGAGTTGTTAACAAAGAAATTGAAAAAAAAAAAATGATAAAATATCAGGATTTAGCCAGAGAGCTGAGAAGATTGTAGAAGACCAAGACAACAATTATTACACCACCCAAAATGCTACCTGAAAGGCTCAAAGAGATTGGTATTGAAACTCGCATTCTTGACCTGCAGAAAAGTATCATCTTATATTCTGCAAGAATCCTAAGGAAAAGTTTTGAGATTTGAGGAGACTTTTTTGTCACCAAACCTCATGATAAAATACCTGCTAATTAAATTAGCATGTACAAGCATAACAACAACAACAACAACAACAACAACAACAACTACTACTACTACTACTACTACTACTACTACTACTACTACTACTACTACTGCTGCTGCTGCTGCTGTTGCTGCTGCTGCTGCTGCTGTTGCTGCTGGTGTCACTACTACTACTACTACTACTACTACTGCTACTACTACTACTACTACTACTACTACTACTACTACTACTACTACTAAGGCGACGAACTTGGAGCATTGTTAGATCGTTAGAAAAATGCTTTGTGAAACTTTTTCCGAATCATTATGCTCTCTAGTTCAAATATCACCGAAGTCACCTTTGTCTTTCATCCTTTCTGGGTCGATAAAATGAAATACCAGTCAGGAACTGGAGTCGATACTATCGACTAATCTTTCCCAAAACTACTGGAATAAAACGTGCCAAAGCAACAGACATTGAAGAATTATACGAAAAACCAAAAACAGTTCAGATACGCACAAAACTCTATCTTTAATTACAACATACATCCCAAGAAACATAGAAAAATTCAGCGTTATCAATCAGAACATACTATTATTGATCTCAGACCCCAAAATGAAAAAAAGGCACTTGAATCATACAAAATACTCAAATGTAAAAGGCAATCAAAGTCCCTAAAAAACTACTTACTAACGCGAAACTACCAACAACGGACTCACCTCCAACAGTTAAAAAATGTGGCTTATCCAATTGAGGGCACAACTTATAAATTTAAATCAAGACAAGCTTTTGTTGAGGAACCGATGAAGTGTGGATAAAGTTAAAATATATTCCTATATTTTAAAATATAATCAAATTCTAATTAATTCTGATATATTCTTTGTGCATTTTCGACTTCATTTCTTCTATTTCTTCACTTGTTTGGATTAATAACAATTTTTTTCTCTCTCTCCCTTTCTTCATCCCCCCCCTCTCTCTCTCTCTCTCTATATATATATATATGTATGTTTTATATATAGATTTTTTAGACTTTTACATATAAATACACATATAAAAATGCATAAACATTACTCTCTATCTCTTTCTACCCCCTCTCTCTCTGTCTCTGTCTCTTATATATATATAGAATTCACCATATCGTTCACTCACTCTCTTTACCTCCGTTGTTTTATCACGTTACAGCTCTATCGTTTTTCTTTGCTCCTCTCCTCACGTTACAGCCTTATCTTTTTTCTTTGCTCGCAATGACCGTTTCTCTCACTCTTTTTTTCATCCCAGCATATATTGCCTTGTCTGCTCGCCTGATTATTCTTTCACTATCAACTCTTCTTTCTTTCTTTCTTTCTTTCTTTCTTTCTTTCTTTCTTTTTTTCTTTCTTTCTTTCTTTCTTTCTTTCTGGATGTATGTATCTGTATGCATATGAGTGCGCGCGTGCGAGCAAGTATGTATGTATCTGTGTCTGTGTCTGTGTGTTCTATTACCGCTAGACAACCACGTTGCTTTGTTTACGCCTCCTTAACTTAGCGGTACGGCAAAAGGGACCAATAGAATAAGTAACAGACATGAAAATCAAAGTACTGGGATCGATTTGTCCGACGAAAATCCTTCGAGGCGGTACTCTAGCATGTCTGCAGTCTAATGAGTGGAATAAGTAAAAGATAAAAGATATAATAGAAATATTTCGCCTTCTTCAGAAATCCAAATGTTTACAACATTTATATCTGCACAACGTTTCGATCGGTTTCATCTCCGGATTACATCAGACGTTTTTTCCAGACCAGAGTAGAAAATAGAGCTTTATTTCTAAATTAAGTAGGCCAATATTCATGTACACTAATCGTTTGTTCAAGGCGGTGAGCTGGTAGACTCGTTAGCATGCCAGGCAAAATGCTTAGCGGAATTTCGTCCGTCTTTACGTTCTGAGTTCAAATTCTTCCGCTAAGGTCGTCTTTGCTTTCCATCCTTTCGGATTCAATAAAATAAGTACCGGTGGAGCATTGGGGTTGGTGTAATCGACTAGTCATCTGCCGCAAAATTTCAGGCCTTGGGTCTATAGCAGAAAGAATTATTCGTTTATTCATTTATTTTATTCTTTTATTTGTTTCAGCCATTGGATTTCGGTCATGCTGTTGCACAGTATTGAAGGAATTTACTAGTCCATGGAATCAATAACAATACTTGTTTATACTAAGCTTGGCACTTATTTTATCGACCTCTTTCTTTTTACCGATCCGCTGAGTTGCGCAAGCAAACTTATACCAGTTGTCAAACGCTGAGAGACAAAAAAAACACACATACACACTCTATCTCACGCACATACAACCCTTTCCATACATACGACAGGTTTCGTCCTAATTTCTGTCTGCGATATTCACTCACAAATTAATTGGTTGGTTCGGGGTCATAGTGGATGAGACTTGCCGAATGTGCCGTGCACTGGGACTGAATCTGAACCCCTGTGGTCGCGAAGCAAATTTCGAAATCAAACAGTTATGTTTAAATGAGCATTCTTATTCTGTATGTTAATTAGACTTTACCTTAACAAGTTAGCAACAATTGAGACATAGATACTGCGTGTACTATGATCATAATTTAGAGAGAGGGTTGATTATCTGCAAAAATAAAAAAAAGGAATCGCATTAGACTTGTAGGATATTATGGTAAACTATAAAATAAAAAGAAATGTTGAAATCTATGTAATATATTTGTATGTAAATCAAATTTCATCGAGGTCGACTTTAACGGTTGTCCCTTTCGGGGTCTATAACATAAGTGCCAATTGAACACTGGAATCGAAATTGCTGGCCTTGAGTCAAAATTTGAAACCATGTTAATCAGTTGAAACTGGATTTGTATATGTGAGGCAGTGAAAATAAGAATTAGACTCATTCACATAGTTTAGTACTATATCACTATGTTTTCTTGTTTGTACTGAATAGGGATTGGAAGAAGGAAGATGTTGGGTAGTTATATGATACACAACTAACAAACGATTTTTAAGCGTCTTTCTGTTTGATTATTGATCTCTGGTTATAGAAATTCTTGGCTGCAACTATACATGTAGAAACAAATTATATTGCTGCCAACAAGATTTATGTTTGAGAAGAATCTATATGCATGAGGACTTTAATCAATTCAAAAGATTCAAGGTTATTCTCATTTTTTTTTCTTAATCTATTTATTCATCAGGAGTTGATCTTTTGCTGGCCTAGAATTAATAATTGCTTAGAAACTAAGTCAAATATGGCAAATGCATTCAGCTCGACGGTCTAACGTTTCTGTTTCTTAATCATCTTTGATTATGTTAATTATATTGCCTCAAGAATTAGTTCGTACATACTAAACTATAAATTAGCTTACTATAATCATGATATTTATGCAGTTTGTAAATATGATTAATGATGGCAAACAGATATCTCAAACAGATTCTCGCATGGAAAATCATTTTTATTTTCTTTATATTATAGGCGCAAAACCTGAAATTTTGGAGGGAGGGGACTAGTTAATTGCGTCGACTCTAGTGCTCGACTGGTACTTACTTTATTGATCCCGAAAGGATGAAAGGCAAAGTCGATCTCGGCGGAATTTGAACTCAGAACGTGAAGAGTCTGAAAAAGACCAACCGCTGCAAAGTGTGTTTTCCAGTGTGATAACGATTCTACCAACTCGCCGCCTTTGCAAGGAAAATCATTTTAAGATTGAAGAAATAGTGCAAAATAGAAAGAGAGCTGAAAGTATATTATATCTTACTGTTTAATCATTGTTATCATATTTTCTATTGCTCCTGTCAAATTTCTGTTGGTTTTTCCAAAGCTCTTTTGCTCTTTTCATGTGGCTGAGAAGTTGGTTTCGCAATCACGTAGGTTCAGCTTCGATCCCATTGCACGCTGTCTTGTGCAAGTGTCTTTTATAATAACCCTTGGTAGACCAATTCTTTGTGCGTGGGATTTGATAACCAGACACTGTCCGGAAGCCGGCGTGAATATATATATATATATATATATATATATATATATATATATATATATATATATACTAGCAGAAATACCCGGCGTTGCCCGGGTTAAAGAGAATACTGAAATCTAAAAACGCCGTCTAGACTACGCATCATCTTTATATATAGAGATGTATATACACACACGCACCCAAACACACGTATATATATGTATATCAATATAAATATATGAAAGTCAATGAAGTTTCGTAAAAGAAGGTGATCATGTACATACTTTCTTGCTGTTGTGATTATAACACCTCATTGTAAACTATGTTCCTTGTTTTCCCTTGTGGAGCATATACAAATAGGTTTTTTGTTGCTGCCCACTCTTGAGCAGCCAACATACAGTTGTCCATGTGAGAAGCAGGACTCTTCCAAGAGAAGACCAGCTACAAACAGTGTTTGACCCTGATATTTGTTTATGGACATGGCAAAAGTCACACGAAGGGGGAATTGTAGTCTTCTGAATGTAAAAGGAATGTCTGCTACTGATGGAGTAAGAGGAATTCTTGGAATAAAGACGTCATCCCCTTTTGCACATCCAGAAAGAATGGTAGCCTCGATAACGTGTGACATCATTTTCTAAATAATGCTCATCTGTTATGTTCGGGTTAAAATTTCATCAACATCAAAAATATATGAATTTTCATGGGAGTTATGGCCGTTATGCAAAGAATATAATTTCCAAATTTCATAAAGATCCATTCAGTACTTTTGACGTAGTTTTGGATAAGAAAACAAATGACTAATGTGTGTGTTTGTGTGCATGTGTATGTGTGTGTGATGGGTGTATATATGTATAGATATCTGTATGCATGTATATATATGTATATATGTGTACATATTACATGTACATCTATATATATATATATATACATCTACACATATGTATACATATACATGTATGTATAGATCTATATGGTGGTTGTCTACTCCTTAAACAGAGTTTGACCACCTCCTGCACCTACACCTTAGCCCTTTCATGGCGTCTGATGTGGCTTTTTAAACCAGACAGTGTTTTGAAAAAACACCCACACAGATTGCACCTCTGATTTGCACTACCAATACCTGCAAGTAAGTTCT